>NC_091168.1:20037680-20275180 GCF_040958095.1 Procambarus clarkii | reverse complement strand
CATTCCTTACCCCAATTTAAACTTGCTGGGCAAAGTTTAAGTTGCAAATGTAAAGGCATGGAGAAATGGCACGCTTGTTGCTGTGCTTGTCAACACGCTATGTTGTCCCATTGTACACACACACGCTGTGTTGATAGTGCTGAAGGCTGAAGCAGTCTCCGAGGGCTGAAGCAGTCTCAGAGGGGGGGGGGGGAGGATTCAATTCAACAAGTAGTTACTCGAGTACTTGCTAACAAGGGGGGGGGGGGGTATTGAACCGTTGAAAAGTAACTTAAGAAATCTTCACTTCTCTTATCTTCAAATAAAGAGAAAAGTTTGGTAGCAGAAAATATCACATCTTCAAAGTTCGAAACATAAATGTCAACTCTTTCATCGTCAGCACAACACAGAGTCGCTTAAGGGACTATTGGAAATAATTCCTTGTTCAGCTTCACCCGATGAGTCGACGAAAATATTTGTGTGGCATTTCCAAATCATACAACAATGTATGTATACATAACACTACACTACACACAGAGGTCACAATAGCGTGATGCATCCAATGAACAAATCCACAAGGGCCGTGACGAGGATTCGAACCTACGTTTTGACCATGTCGTAGCTCAGTCGATTAAGACAGCGTCTAGGATGCTCTCGGACGTAGGTTCGAATCCTCGTCACGGCCCTTGTGGATTTGTTCATTTTATGTATGCATAGTTTGCGAGCAACGAGAGTAATACAATTGCTGAATAGCAATACAACAATCCCCCGCTGCTCACCACTATGACACAATCAACGTCCAACCCATCATCTCGAATAGAACATCGTACTTTGACGTACAAGTCCCTTAAGACCACTAAGTCCTGTACTAACAGTCCCAGCGGCTCGCAAGATGAACGTTATATCCCATTCACTATTCGTGGGTCCTCGATCAGGTTAGGTTGGGGCAACTTAGTACATCAGATTAGTGACGTTGTGAACGCCCGGGAGGACGGGCTGCTCTTGTTATACCCTTGACAGAAGCATTTCAAGATCTACACACTTCTGCCGCCTTGCATCTCCAATTCACTTGATCCCTCATTTCCTCTAATATTTTTCCTTTAAGTTCCTCCTCCCAGATTCATTTGTACATTTCATGAACATTTCCCAAGATTCTCTTATCCTCATGCATATTCATCTTCTATATTCAACTCTCCTTTCTCTGACCCCTTGACCAGTGGTCACAGTTTTAAGTTCGATCGTATAATCAAACACCAAAACACAGTGATCACTGGCTCCTGATGGTATTTCAAAATCCAGGTCCTCCTTCGAAATTCAGCTTCGATGACCAAAGGGCTAGGTAAGGATAGGGAACGAGGGTGAGGATGGATGGGGATGAAGAATGAGAGCTGGTAAAGAGTTAATCTGAGCTTATTGGGCGTTATCACTTCTTTTATATTGACATTGTATTGTCAGTCTAGGAACTGTCTAGCAGGTGTCCTGTCTCAAGTTATATTTTCTCTCTCTAGTTTTCTCACAGAAAACGACAAGCATACAGTTTGTGATCAATTACTTAGTATCACCTGTTGAGATTGAGTCTGGCCAAACAGGCTCAGTCCAGATGCCTCTTGACCTTATCTCTGGTAATCTCTGAGTCCTCCAAGCCTTAACATATCACTCATTTCAAGAAATTTTAGTAAATAAAATAATCTGATCAATTATAATCATCAATTATAAAAAAGAGGCAAAAATAACTTAGTTTACGCATTAAATCTTATAGTAAATCTTGTCAATCATCAATTAAGCAATCCCAAGAAAGTGAAGCTGTCTATTGGAAGAGAAAATAATCAACAACAGACTGAATGAGAAAGAGTCAGAATGGTCAAGTACAATTATCGTCAACTCCAAAGTGATGTACACATGTGTGTCGCGGGCAAGATACATGTGTACATCACTTGGTGTTCGGAGGGTGTTTCACTGATTGAAATTTATTGGCTGTTCTAATTCTCCAAGTTGCCTTGTCGTGAGGAGAGGGAATATATCCAGTGTTGCAATTAGCGCAGCAGGAGCATGGGTCACTTGCACGCTTCAACACGATAACAAAAACACTTGATTGATCATTCTTAATTGAAGTGTACCTAGATCAAAGACTTTATGGGGGTGTACTCAGTTCAAAGACTATCGGGGGTGTACCCTAGACCAAATACTTCGAGGTGTACCCTAGACCAAATACTTCGATGTGTACCCAGACCAAATACTTCGAGGTGTACCCTAGACCAAATACTTCGAGGTGTACCCTAGACCAAATACTTCAAGGTGTACCCTAGACCAAATACTTCGAGGTGTTACCAGACCAAAGAGTGTCCTATGAACACTGGTCATCACCTCAAGAGAGAACACAGACTCACCAGGTGTCAGATCAAAGCACCTGTGAGTCAGGTGAAGTCACATTGTTGATGAGGCCGGACTGTATATTGATGAGGACGGGCTGGTACACTAAGGTCTGGAAACACTGTAAATAATATCTCTTGCTTTTAATGTTCAAACAAAGCTATCGTAATGACATTGAGCAACTGTCGTTGTTGAAATCTCATCATTGTGTTCTACTCGCTACAACGTGGTAATTATCAAACACTTGAACTTTAAAAACACGATGTTTTATAAAAATGTCAAGGATAGAAAACCAACAGCAGAGACAAAAAGAGGATCGGTCAGTTGACACCAGCGGCCTCTTCTTCCCCATCCCTATCCCAGCAACCATTTCTAATCCCCTTGCCTCCCTCCCCTTCCATTCCCACCAACTCCCTTCCCTTCCTCTAACCCCTACCCATGTCTCTTTGATCCCTCCTCCTCAGACCCCCCCTCCCCCCCTCCCCTAAAGGTAAAATAATCCCTTAAAACATCGATCACACATCATCGTCCAGTTCAGGAAAAAAAAAATCCCGACAATCCTTTCTGGACGATACACAAAGAAATCAAACAATGATCAACTGGCGCAACACTGCCAGCCTCCCACACACGAACGCGTCGCGTCTGGCGTCACCTTTTATAGGGGAATGGTTCGAGGCTCGCGTGCTTGACCCCCCAATTACGGCTAGTTGTCCGCGGGCTGGCTGAGTTATGCTGCCCGTTATACCCCCGAAGATTATGCCCAATATGCCTCACTGAAGCTGTGAAATATGCCGGCCTGTCGTGCCCCGTCTTGGTCTTCCTTGCCACTCATTTAAGACTTCCTAACCATGATATATATATATATATATATATATATATATATATATTTCTTGATGCTTCTATATTGGAGCGGAGTCTTGAGGTGGGTAGAATATAGTTGTGCAATAATTGGCTGCAGGTCCTAGTCAATAACGGCTTCTCCAATGGTTTCATCGAAGACATCATAAGAAGGAAAGTGAAAAGCCATGCAACCTCTGAAGAGACAACTAACACAACACCTATACCCCCTATTAGACTATTTTACAGGAACTTCTTTTCCACAGCTCATAAAACGGAGGAAAGGGTCCTGAAAGATATTGTTAATAGAAACGTTATCCCTACAGACAAAAATCAGAGGATACAACTGACGATTTACTATAAAACCAGAAAAACGGCCAGCCTTCTCATGAGAAACTCTCCAGACACAAAACAGAACGCTTTAAAAGAGACTAACGTCGTCTATGCCTTCAAATGCCCACTTGGGGACTGTAAGCTCCAAAAAACCCAGTATATAGGCAAGAAAACAACATCTCTTTCTAGGCGTTTAACGATGCATAAGCAACAGGGCTCCATTAAGGAACATATAATCTCTTCCCACAACCAAACCATCGCCAGAGAAATCCTAGTAAACAACACAGAAATCATCGATAGATACAGCGATAGCAGGCGGCTTGACGTTTGCGAGGCACTACACATCAAGAAGTCAACACCAGCAATCAACAGCCAATTATTGCACAACTATATATATATATATATATATATATATATGTTAGGCTTGTATGGAGGTCCCTCCCCCTCCCCCTCCCCCTGACCCTCCCTAACAGGTGTCTACCTCCTGAACGCCTATTTATCACTAGGTGAACAGCGGCATTAGGTGAAAAGAAACGTGCCCAATCCGCGATTGTGAGTCAAGAACTGAACGAACTGTACTACAACAACCTAATTAACTATTATTAATAACAATAAAACTAGCACTATTAATAATAGCCAGAATTATTAAACATAACAGAGCAAATAGCATTAAATAGTGACAATACAAATGATAATAAAAGCTACGCTACTCACACACAATAGAACAGAAGTTATTCGAAAATTAATATCATTTACAGATACATTTTTATAAATGTGAGGACAGAAAACATGTCGTGTATCATTGCTGGATAGACAGAGTGAGACGTGAGAGTTTGTGTCTGGCATCAGTCTTTTAAAGGAAGCTGTTAGTCTTTCAACCAGCTCAAGTCTTGAATAAGATCCAGAATAAGATCAGACTTCCTAGTTAGTTCTGTTTGGTGAGATCAGCCTTCCTCGCTGATCTTCAACTTCATTCAATGAATTTTGCAACTTCTTCTTATGCCAAATATACGATTTGTTCACAAGTTTGCTAACACTAAATTTCACTTAATCATTCTTGTGTACGAATGATTAAGTAGACCCTCACGTTTCAGGCCATAGTATGATGTATAATAGTTCAACAACAGGAGACGTAGCTGTTGTGTATTATACTTATAACAACAACGCACAGTGCAATCAGAATAATACGAATGATATTCAATTAACAAGATGTACAATGGATCCGGTTATATTGAGTTGTAAGTAGTTGAGTATTTGCATATTATATAAAGTCACTAATTACTTGTCGGATTTCAGAGCATCAGGTTAGAGTATAATGCGTGGCAGCCAATCTGGGAGGATCATAGGGACTTTTAAGGATTACATTACGGTACTATAATGACCTTCCTGTTATAGATCCTTGTCAGCTTCACCGGCACAACTGTTGGATAATTTAGATATTGTTGGATATTAGATAATTTGAGGCGAAGGTATCCAGACAGACATATACAAGAAATACACCCACCCACACACAAACACATACACACGATGACCGACAGGAATATAAAAAATGAGAAAATGAGGTGATTAGACTGTATATTATTGTATGATTAAGAAGCCGCCGACGTTGTACTCCACATGCAACCAGCACTCGAGTGAGTGAAACAAGGCAAGGAATGGCTGGGAATAGCTCTTAAGACACTTTCTGGAGTTCTAAGTAGCAACCATTTAAGAAATCCATTTTCCTCCAAATGACCCTCAGAGGACTTGTAACTGGTTAAACACTTAAGTCTCTGCTGTAAACTTACCTGGTGGTTACACTTGAGGCCAGACTCTCCCAAAGTGGCGGTGGTATGGTCTGGGGTAAGGGAGGAGCATGAAGGGAAGCGGGGTGGGGAGGAGAAGGGTGGTGAAGGGAAGTGGGAAGAGAGGGAGAAAGAGGGAGGATTTAGTGGGGGATGAGGATGACCAGGAGAGAGAGGGGGGGGGGGAAGAAACCCAAATATTTTCTAAGGGAGGGGGGTAGGACCTAAGGGATGGGGGAGTGGGGGTAGCTGGGAGGGGGGGAAAGGAAGAAAGAGGGGAGGACGGGGGAGTGGACGCAAAGGGGGGAGGGGGACGGTGGCGGGGAAGGGGACGAGAGCTTAAATGGTCCCTGCTGCATGTAGGCTTGGGTACCATTCAAGCTGGACGCTCAAATTCAACTCACGCGGCCCCAGCATGTTGAAGTCATTTGATGATATATCTCTACCCAAAAAGGTCACCGAGAGCTGTCAGGAATTGGGTAAAGAGTCAGATGACTTCCAATTCTTTTGTACAGTCAGTGTGGCCTAGTGGTAGCAGTATTTGACACGCCAAGGGGGGGCCATAGAGGTGGGGCAAGTCAACCTCCCTCTCTCTCTCTCTCTCTCTCTCTCTCTCTCTCTCTCTCTCTCTCTCTCTCTCTCTCTCTCTCTCTCTCTCTCTCTCTCTCTCTCTCTCTCTCTCTCTCTCTCTCTCTCTCTCTCTCTCTCATCGGCTGCAGGAACTGTAGCACAAGTTATTGACCCCCGGTCTCCCACCACCTTCCCGGAGCCAGGTTTTGGGGACAGCTGAGCCCAGGTGATACCAGTCGTATACCACAGTAATTAGACAGATTCCACCTCACAGAGCGGCCCGGGTCATGCATGAGGGACCCCTTGCCTACCCTACTGCCGGAGGGTGATGGGGGGGGGGCACTGCCAGGGTGAGGGAGACACTACCAGGGTGAGGGAGACACTACCAGGGTGAGGGAGACACTACCAGGGTGAGGGAGACACTACCAGGGTGAGGGAGACACTACCAGGGTGAGGGAGTTACTACCAGGGTGAGAGAGACAGTAGAGTCTGAAAGAGAAAGTTGGAAACAGGAAGGGAAGCGAGAGAGAAACAGGAGACTAGTGGAATGGAGAAAATGAGAGAGAGGAGAGGAGAGAAGCCTTAGATAGATGAGTCGACGAGAGAAAGAAGTGGAGGAAAAGTGTCAAACACCCGCCAGGGGATGGAAGTTAATTAAAGTTCAAAGATAGCAAAAATATCAGCACCTAAAGTGTAATTAACGCGAGAACACTGGTGAGTGGAAATATTTACTGATGGTGCGAATGATAAGGAACTGAAGTGGTTATAGGCACGTTACTCCAGGAGAGTCTTGCAAGACTTACACACACTACTACAGAAAGATCTTAATACACTTCAAGACTTGCGCATTACTTCTAAGGTATTATGGTCCAGTGGGTAGAGAATATTCCAGGGAAGTCTTAGAGTCGCGAGTTCAATCCCACCCCATTGCCAAAATATTTTGTCAATGGCAAGACTTCGTGATGAGGGGAAATTTTAACGTCTTGACTGGACTCGCCCCTCGGGGCAAAATTACAAAAAAAAATGTTGTTTTGCCCATTGGGGGGGGGGGGGGGGACACCCCCCTTATTCCTGCCCCACTCTCACCCCCACCCCGGCCCCCCCTCACCCCCCCACCCCCACTACCATCCATCACCGACCAAGGTAATGTTTACCAACAACACAGCCGCTCAGCGGGTCCACTCATGATGCATGACCCAACAAGTTGTTGTTGACAGCCAATCGCCAACATGAATGGAAAAACATGTTAATGTTATGAGTCGTGTGAGTAATGTCTCGTGAGTAACGTGAATTTTGAGAGTAACGCGAATATTTGAGAAACATGAAGCTTGTGAGAGCTGTTAATTTTGTGATTAATGTCAATCTTGTGAGCAGCGTGAATTTGTTGAGTAATGCTAATCCTGTGAGAAAGGTGAGTCATGTTAGTAACATGAATCTTGTTTAGTAATGCGAATATTGCTTAATATTAATTTCGCGAGCAACGTGAATTTTGTGAGTACCTGTGAGTAATCTCACTGGATGATCTGTTTTTTTAATCTTTGGCGTATTGACATTTAATTGATCAACCAATCAATCATTCAATTGAACAATCAATCACTTAGTTGATCAACCATTCATTAAATTGCCCAACCAATCACTCAATTGCTCAACCAATCACTCAATTGCTCAACCAACCAATCATTGTGTATTATGAATGCAACATGTCAATATGTGTGTATGGTTCTGTGAACGTTAGCAGTGGACGCTGAAAGCAGGTTTGGGGACTGGCTGTTAATCCGTTTGACACAGGTGTGGACTGGTTAATCCTTTACGCACGATGGTGCAACATGAAATATGCAATAAGGTGTGATGTTGCATGATATAGTTTGCAAACGATTGGGTAAAAAAAAATATATATATATATATTTTATTTGTGTCTTTGTTGTTTTCTCCAAAACGCTTCAGTTTCCGTTGTTTAAAATTGTGTTTAATATATTTTTTTTAGAGTAAAATTTATAGTTGTCTAATATTTTATATTTGTTCTTAATTTAATTATATGATAATTGTTTTGTAACAAAATTAACGATGAAAGAAGATTGTAATTATTTTCTCTTCCGGTAAACGAAACTTAGAAAGAAGGAAGTTAATAGTTAAAGAAATCGAAGACGACCTATATATAAGACAAATTTGTTTGTTTGTCTATTTGTCTGTCTTTCCAATTGGAGGCCAAACGTAGGTAGCTATTCTTGCCCAACTTTGCAGAGTGAATTGTCTGGGGTAGAGGAAGGACATAGACTGTCGGGGGTCGATCAAGTTGAATACTTTAAAGAAATATTAGCATTTAAAGAGACCCCCCCCCCCCAGGCGATTGTCATGCAGTCAAATGTGAAATATTACCTGTTTCATGTAGAGTTATTTCAGTGCTTCTTAATAAAGTTTTTGAGAGAAATGGGAAAGTGGGGGGGGGGTGAAGAGGGGGGGGAGGAGAAAGAGTCGAAAGTGAGGGAAGTCCCGGGCGCAGCCGGGTACGTCTTCCATACATAAATATAAATGTCTGTGTAGGGAGATGGGGTGGGGGGGGGGGGGTGAGGGGGGGAAAGGGGCAGGAGGGAGAAGTGGGGGGAATGGAGATGGGAGGACAAGGTGGAAGAGCAGGGGAGGGGGAGAGAAGGGAAATAGGAGGTGTGGAATGAGAGAGAGACCCGGGCCCCGCCGGGGGAACCCCTTCCAGTCGGCACACACAAGGCAGCTCCTATTTTTATGCACCCAAACTCATCCATATATGTCTAACCTACGCTTGAAACACTCCAGCGACCATACATAGGTTATATTAATGGACAATTTGTTCCATAAATCAAACAACCATGTTTCCAAACACATTGTTTGGTCTGGAAACAGTTTAGTTTGGTGAACAAATCCACAAGGGCCGTGACGAGGATTCGAACCTGCGTCCGGAAGCATCCCAGACGCTGGGATATTTAGTTTGGTTTCTGGTTTGTGAACAAATATTGAACAAAAAAATAAAAAAGCAATTCTGCTCAAATCTGTTCTTGCCGAGGAAAATACTCCAACTTTCAATTCTGGAAAAAGTTATTAAAAAATGCATTTTATGTATATGCTTTTATATTTATGAGAAGGAAGCGAGGACAAATGTTACACATTGGAAAAAAAAATTACGTTGAATAAATTGAATAGAATGATGTAAAAGTATTTCAACAAATATATTACTAAAGCCATTATTCTTTCGAGAATTTAAGGGAACAATTTCGCCAAGATTTGAGTCATTGTAAATGTCCCCAGGATGTTTTTTTTTGTCAAGTCTCCTGAATCCCAGAGAATTCTTAAGTGATTGCGAATAAATTGCTATTTTTACTATGTATCTTTGAATATAACTGTGGCGGAAACAAAAAATATTACCTCTTGGAGACTAAAAATGGCGCCCACTTCAGAACAATGAAATTATACAAATATATTTCTAAAGCTTTTTTGCTTATTTATCTTTTTGGGGAACAAAAAAGTCAGGCAAACACGCATTTATCACTCTACCTCTACCAATATTAATCTACTTCTACCCTGCTACCTCTACCAACATTAATCTACTTCTACCCTGCTACCTCTACCAACATTAATCTACTTCTACCCTGCTACCTCTACCAATATTAATCTACTTCTACCCTGCTACCTCTACCAACATTAATCTACTTCTACCCTGCTACCTCTACCAACATTACTCTACCTCTACCTACAGTACTCTACCTTTACCCTGATACCTCTACCTACCCTGCGACACCCAAGGGCAACACTTACTGTGGTGTAGCCTAATTTTCGTTGTATATACAGTATAATGAGAAGTGTAAACCCCGTCTTCTCGGTGTATAGTATCCCACATCTTGGTGTATATAATCTGAGAGTATACAGTAGTCCTGGACTATGTTCAGCACTAAATTATACTTCCGGAGTGGTCAGTAGCTATCGTGGAAGTCTTAATAAATCTCCAACCTGATTATTTTTTCCAGCAGTTTACATGGGATACTCTTGAGCGACACTGGTGTGCAGTTTCCCGCCTCCTGTCTCCTCACCTTTTTTAGAATACTGGAGCCGCTTGCCCCTTTTTTCCAGAATTCTGGAAGATTTCCTTGTTCAAGTGTTTGAAAAGTTTGGCGGATGACAAACTGCCCCCTGGAGCCTCCTTTAGCTGCCATGGGGATGATATTAAGTCTGTTCATCTTGATTTTATTGCATCTATAGTTCCTCCAGGTGTGTTCCATCTAGTTCTCCCAGGTGTGTTCCATCTAGTTCCTGTAGGTGTGTTCCATATCGCAACCCCGGTCTGGCAACGTTGCTTCTATTGTAAAGACCTAAAATCATGTGACAAGTTCCTCACATACCTCGTTGTCATTTTCTGTGAGAATTCCATCTTGTCTCTTCATCCTGAATCACACTGGTTGATTGGTTAATCAACTCCGACACGATGATGGAACGATTGCTAGCCCCCCCCCCCCTAGGGACACCACACACTCCGTCCTCTCAACTTCTGCCTCATTTTGAACAATCAACAAGTTCTTTACCCAAAATAAACACCGGTAAGCAACAAGTTGTTCACCGTTGCTAGTCTCCTTCCCTTAATCTTATCAGCTGTGTAATATTTTGCTTCAAGAAGTGTTTAGTGTGTCCGCCAGTTACTTGTCCACTCTATATCTCTGTGATCAACATCTCTGAGTATTATGATCTTAGGCGCCCTCTTGCTGACACTGTGGCGGCTGCTTCTATTACTTCTAAGCAAGTCTCGTTGTATGTCACATTCTTCCGTTGGCGCTCTGTTGATTTGTAAATCACCCGCTGCTACTGTCTTCATATCTCCATCTAGGAGCATGAAGTTCATGTTAGTGTGAGAAGGTCGTTAGTGTTGGGAAGGTTTTGTGAGTGTTGTGAAGGTTTTGTGAGTGTCGTAAGGGGCGTGTGAGTGTCGTAAGATTACGTGAACGAAAAGACGCAAATTCGTCCGTTAAATCAGAAAAAATAGCATATGAATCCAAATTTGCATATATTTATACAAAATTTATACAGACATAAATATAAAAAAAGTCGATTGGATGCCAAGTTTGGCACGCTTGCCAAGGATTGCCTACTCCTGGTCTAGGGGGGTACCTTGCACCTGATGCCTCTGTTTACTTAGCACCAAATAGGTACCAGCGAGTTAGGTAACATTAGGTCCACCCAACACTACCCTCCCATTACTCTCCTTAAGATGACACGCGCCACAGGTCATTAGGAAACATACAAGATGGTATGTTAACCTCGCCTGGACATGCAGGATACGACCATCATAACATGAACGTGTTCAATATTCACTACAACCCAAACATGACCCACAAAAATGGACATACCAGGCACTGTACAACAAGGAAGCTTTACACACACACATAATTATACCATACCGCATGTTTGCCCACACACACACACACACACACACACACACACACACACACACACACACACACACACACACACACACACACACACACACACGCAGTATATCGCATATTTATCATTATTGGGCATGTGGGGGACAACTCCCTCCCCCCCACACACACACACCGGACAGCATACCACAAGTTAACATCATATATTTACCAGTATACACACTGACTGGTCCACAGGTGATGTTGCAACACTCAGGCGACCCGGGCGCCGCCGGCGGGGGAGGAGGGTGTGTACATCTTGTGAGTTATTCAAGAGATCACCTCCACTCTCCCAGGAGAGACCTGGGACCGATCCCAACCCATCACAAGAAGGACAGAATAATGTGTGTTTGATAAAATTGATAAACTAATATTAAGGGATACGTGTACATTATTGATTGTAGTGTCAACAAAGCAACATTGCAATAAATTATTTTGCTGTTGCAAGCAAGGCGGACGACTGAGATGTCGTGTTTAATCAGGGCGTCGTTGTTTTAGGAATTAATAAATCAGACCGAATAATAAAGCACCGAGTGGATTTACCATGATTTACCTGATTTCTACTCTAGTGGCCGAGGCAGGTAAAGGAAGCTGGTGGATTGTAGACTGTTGTCATATTATCCACCATTGTTGGTGAGGTGGCTGTTCTATAGTTGCTTGTTCTCGTGCAGGTGGAAGCAGACGACTGCTGTCTCCTGTTACCAGGCTCAGAGCTTCCCCCTTCCCATAGCCTAGGGTAAGCCTTACCCTACTAGCTTCCCCTGGAACACGACCTACCACATGGTTTACAACCACGCCCTCGATTACTCCTGAGCCAACAGATGGCGTACAGTCAAGGATTAGTGCCCCAAATTAACCCGCTTTACCCAAGGTTCGAAACCCTGACGAAACCGCTGGCGACACTGTAGGAACTTCGAAGCCGTTGGTGGCTGAGTGGGTCACGTTAAATCTTGCAAAGAAGTGTTCTGGCTTCTAATTTTGTCCAGTATCATAACAATCCGAGTGAAATTAGCCTTGTGTTGTCCTGTTTGTCAAGCTTTAAATACCGCGGCCCCTCAGCCTTGGCCAATGACTCTTAGATTCTACATCACTTTGCTAATGTAAGCAGCTGGAAGACCAGCTTTTCTTAAAGGATTGTTGTTTGTTCCTTGTATACCCGTGTGTGTGTGTATGCATGAGTGCCGTATTGTGGTGTGAGGGTCGTCCACTGGGGCAGACCGCCAGTGCAGCTTGAAGACAAGTTATGCCACAGTCTGCCAAGATGCTGGTGATAGGCCTCTGTGGATCACTTGCAAAGAAAAGTGTGTCATTTCAATGATTGCAGCTCAGAGCTACATTGCACCGTGAGAGTAGGTTGTGTTGTGTGGTAAAGTGTGTGGTACTGTGCATATGGAGGGGTATGGTACAGTGTATGGTACAGACTTGCAATAACCACCTGGGCTATTGGGGATTGAGCGCAATTTTACTAAATATTTTAAGTAAAGTGAGAAACGGCTTCCATCTGTGGCTCAGGTCCATAGAGACAAGTGTGACTCTGGTCATCAATATGTGTCACTTCAACAACAGATGTTGTGATATATAATGCACCTTGATATTAAGTGTAAACATTGGCATTATTTGCATTTGATGAGGGTGTTCAGAAAGCCCCGTCCATGTGTTTGGCACTCCTCAAGTGTGTGGCACTCCTCAAGTGTGTGGCACTCCTCAAGTGTGTGGCACTCCTCGTAGCAGTGTTGAGAGAGAGAGGAACCACAGGAGGGCAACAGCTTGACTATTCACCTAAAACGTGCCATATTTGACCTCATCGACCCATTCGTTAAGATGCGATGCATTTGGGAATTGAGAGTAGACCTGCAAACCACTGGCTGTTGCAGATCTTTCACATTAAAGCACCGCATTATAGACACTTTCAAACCATCGCTCTCCCTGGGCCAGGTTCGTGGGGTTTAGTACGTTTCTCGTTAGGCAAAAACAGTTTTATTTTTTACGGAGTGGGAAATGGAGAGAATGTGGTGTGGAGGTAATGCTGAGCAGCTCATTTCCTGCTGTCAGTTACTGGGGATATGTGAGGTAAATGGAACACTGGAGCATGGAACCACGACCATAACCGTGTGACCCCTGCCACCCGCCTGAGCCATAGACGTATTTACGTAGAATACGTCAATATTATGGCGTTTGACTTGTTATCTCTAACTGTTCGTCAGTTAGAGATAACATTTGGGGTAACTGGTTGGGTAAGGAGTGGTGGGTGGTGTTCCAGGGCACACTAGTAGGGTAAGCTTACCATGAGCCATGGGAAGGGAAAGCTCTAAACTTACTAACAGGCGTAAGACACTTGTCTTTTGGTTTGACCGTTGTAAACAAGACTGCGAGAGAGAGACAGAGACGCCCCCACGTGGTGATCAACCCCCATCAGCAGAAGGCTTGGTCACCCCAGCCCTGCCTCTTGCCTACACACTGCTCACCACAACAGTCTCACTCCCCCATCTCTCTCCGCCGCCAGCAGTGTGGTGAAGAAGGGCGCCCAGGCATCAGTAACAGTAAACACTGCAATATTTAAGAGATTAATACAGCTGTATGCGCGCTCTAGATCTGCCACTCAGTAAAAAATACAACTCTTTTACCTAACCACATACATACGAACCCCAGCGAACCTCTCCAGGAATAGATACCGTAAATATTACAGTTATCATTTTTTTTACAAATACGTCGAATGTGTAACCGGTTGATCGGTTGAGCTAAAAGGTCAGCCGAGAGAGGACGAGTGGCAAGGTATTGATGCTTACTTAAGTAAAGAGCCCACAATCAATGTACTTACTTATGTACGCTCCAGAACCAACCGCGAGGCAGATATTTGTTGACCAGACCACACACTAGAAGGTGAAGGGACGACGACGTTTCGGTCCGTCCTGGACCATTCTCAAGTCGATTGTGACAGATATGTGTTGTCATCATTTTCACACAATCTTTACATATTTGTATATGACTTCACTAGAATGTATTCTTATCTGTTTATGGGTTTGGTATCCCCCCCCCCCCCCGAGGGTGTGAAGCAGCAGCTTGAGCTGACGCTGCTCAAGCTTGTATTACGAACATTACAGTCGACAAAGACCCCTGATCAAGCTGGATTACAAAAATGCTTTCAACCAGGTAAGCAGGAAGGCATTATACTCCCTACTGCTCATTCTCACTTCCCATTCCTATATTCGTGCTGCTTTTTAGTATATATGGTATATACGCTACTCTTTAGCACATATGGTACTATTTAGTACCATAGAGCCAGTCGTGCTATTATTTACTGAACATGAAAACGACTCACGAGAAACGTTTAGTAATTTCACATATCTGCATGGGGAATTACTAAAGAAAACTGAGCCAAAACGTTTCAGTGATTGCTACACCCAGCCCTGTGTGTAGGGTGAAGGGGGTTGGCAGAAAGGGTCACAAGGTTCTCCTGATTCATTCGGCAAATTGAAGACAATATCGTTGTTCTCTCCTGTATTGTCTAGTTTAACCCCTTGCAAACCTTTCCAACACTGATGTATCTGAGTCCAGAGCATGTGTTGTTGAGAGAGAGAGAGAGAGAGAGAGAGAGAGAGAGAGAGAGAGAGAGAGAGAGAGAGAGAGAGAGAGAGAGAGAGAGAGAGAGAGAGAGAGAGAGAGAGAGTGAGAGACTATCCACTTGAGGACAGGGAGGAGTGGATGGACGTCCACTAAGATGAAGAGTCACACCTCTGGAGGAGTCGGACGAGCGTGGAGAAAATTAGGAGAATGTGGAAGTGAGGAGGAAGGTGAGGAGAGTGAGTGAAGAGGCAGATAAGGTTGAGAAGAGGTGAAGGAGCAGGTGTCACAAAGATAAGAGAGGATAAATAGCGAGAGGCAAAATTTTAAATAAAGGAAGCAAGATACGGACGACTACAAATAAATAGGGAAGGAATGTTGGAAGTGAGACAAAGGAGAATAAAGGCCACTAGAGATTAATTAGAAGGTACAGACAAGAGAAGAATGAGAGAGAAAGGGGAAGAGAGAGAGAGAGAGAGAGAGAGAGAGAGAGAGAGAGAGAGAGAGAGAGAGAGAGAGAGAGAGAGAGAGAGAGAGAGAGAGAGAGAGAGAGAGAGAGAGAGAGAGAATGAAATCAAATAGAAATACACAAAGAAATATATATAAACATATACAAATAAGTAGGTAGTGGTACCCGGCGGTGCCCGGGTCGACCTTAAAAGATGGCACCACAGAGGCCGACTCCTCTTCAGGAGGAGGGGGGGGGGGGGCGGGAAGTAGGTAATGGGGCATACCCCGACCCGCCTATGACACTTCACTCACATCCACCCGTCACCCTGCAAAGTTTAATGCGACTATCCTCGTGTGTCTGACCTCAAGCCGCGGACACACAAGTGGACAGAAATGTTTGTTTACAGAGATGGTGCGCGGTAGTGGTCTATAGCAGTCAAGGACACATATTTGCCCATTATGGCCAAAGTAGTAATCACCTATTATAGCCATATTGTCCGGACTCTCACTCATCCGGACCCCTCACTCATCCGGACTGAGTAATGTGAGTAATGTTTGCAGGAAAGGTTGCCAAACATGGCCATAGTCTCGCTCATATATATCATGAATACAAAAGTCAAAATAAACAACGCTGTCAAAGTATTTACCCACCAACATCTGCTCGGAGTCGCGCTGTTCGGCGCGGAGTCAATATTCGTATGTTTGTATACAATATAAAATGCAGGTGATGCAACGGTCAATTATGTCAATATTGCACATATGTTGCTGGCCACGCCTGGGACGACCTCCACATGACGCACCTGCATGGTAACCCCGCACAAACTGTCTGCCTTAAAGTGTACCAAACCCACGGGAACCCCGCACAAACTGTCTGCCTTAAAGTGTACCAAACCCACGGGAACCCCGCACAAACTGTCTGCCTTAAAGTGTACCAAACCCACGGGAACCCCGCACAAACTGTCTGCCTTAAAGTGTACCAAACCCACGGGAACCCCGCACAAACTGTCTGCCTTAAAGTGTACCAAACCCACGGGAACCCCGCACAAACTGTCTGCCTTAAAGTGTACCAAACCCACGGGAACCCCGCACAAACTGTCTGCCATAAAGTGTACCAAACCCACGGGACTCCTGCACATGTCAGCCTTCAGTGTACTTAGCCCGTAAGTCACCACTTATCACACAACGACCCACGTCACTTAACACATCACCTCAACTATTGACTGACAATCGACTTGAGAATGATCCAGGACGGACCGAAACGTCGACGTCGTCCCTTCACCTCATAGTGTGTGGTCTGGTCAACATACTTCAGCCACGTTATTGTGTCTCATCGCCTGCATTCTCACCCTCATGTTTTCTCAGTCGTGTCTCACTTCTAATATCTCTCACCTCTCACCTCTCATCCATGGGAACTTTTAAGAGTGTGGCCGTGAAGACTGTCGTTGGTAATGGAGGTGTCGAGAGAGTTGCTGTTTGATGCCGGTGACGCCGACACAGTGTCGACACACGTGTCGAGTGGGTTATACTCCAGGGGTGTCAACCACGTGTGTGGGGGAGGGGTCAGGTGTGTCAGGAAGATATGTCCTCTGGGGGGTACACTGAGACAGATAAAGAGATGTGTGTGAGAATGGAGATTATAAACAAGATGAGATCTCCAGCAGATATCACTTCACGTCCCAAACTAGTCGAACTGTACTGTATGTGAACTTTCTACCGTATGTGACCTTTCTACCGTATGTGACCTCTCTACCGTATGTGACCTTTCTACCGTATGTGACCTTTCTACCGTATGTGACCTTTCTACCGTATGTGACCTCTCTACCTATTCAGATCAAATCCAGATCATATTCAGAAATAAATATAATTTCTCTCTCTGCAGATGAACAAAGAAAATACCCACTGAACAAGCCTTTCAATATATTCTAATTATTCAATATCATGTAATTACTTAGTAAATGTTTATCAATTACACAATAAATATTAATGTGTATTTAAAACTCGTGTCTCTTGCAAAGAGCGCTGATGTCAAATGGCCAATTAAGCTTTTCATAGTAAATAAAGCCGTATTTTCCCAACGTTCAAAAGCGGGGAAAAACTAAAGATTTCCCTAGGGAGGGAAAAAAGCCTTTGACAAGCTTTGCTAAAAATTGGCGAGTAAATGACCAATATTTCAGGTTTTTCTTCAAATGAATTATTATTCATTTTAACATTTTTTAGTATGTAACAAGCCGGAGCCGGTCGGCCGAGCGGACAGCACACTGTACTTGTGATCCTGTGGTCCTGGGTTCGATCCCAGGCGCCGGCGAGAAACAATGGGCAAAAGTTTCTTTCACCCTATGCCCCTGTTACCTAGCAGTAAAATAGGTACCTGGCAATTAGTCAGCTGTCACGGGCTGCTTCCTGGAGGTGGAGGCCTGGTCGAGGACCGGGCCGCGGGGACACTAAAGCCCCGAAATCATCTCAAGATAACCTCAAGATAACAACCCTGGAAACACAAACCGAAAATGTCTCTATTTTCTGCTTGTTACAACTTGTAATAAAGTTGTTACATCTTGGCTTTGTAACACGGGTTAGGGTTCCTCTCTACTTATCTTCCTTCTTTGCCCTCTACCCGTATTCTTACTTTTTATTCTCTACCAAGGGACTCCAAAACTTAACGTGTTTATGACGTATTAGAACGTTGTTACAACTTGCTATATTGGTTGTTATAACTGGTTAGGTGTTAAAACGTGTTCGAACGTTGTACCAACGTCGTAGTTTCGGTGTGTGTTTGGCGGGCTAGGCCATCCTCCTGTTGTGGCAGTAGTTATATAGTAACGCTGAGGACCATAGTACATATACCGACATACAACGCAATTAGAAAGTAGAAATCTATACTATTGAATTTGGACAAACCGGAAAACGATTTTTTACTTATGTTGCAAAGACAAACTAACCTAACCTTCCTAGGCCTAATACACGATATCTGAGGCCTAATATAGTACAAATGTGTACTATATACTAGGCCTACGAATATTTAAGTTTGTTTTTTAGCTTCATTTTTTTCCGGACTCTATAAAATGAATAGTACAAAGTTCTACTATCTAATGGTTTAATACGTCAATCTTTGTACTATGGTGCAGATAGTTACAAAACCTATGAAGACGGGTTGAATATAAATAATAATTAACAAATCCTATATGTATTTATGTAACAAACGAATCAAGAGAGAAACTGAATTGGAACCCCGAGGTGACTCGAACCCCCGACCACAGGAATCGCTGCCACTGATGCTACCACTGTACCACCACGACTTGTTTTAACTTACACAGCCAGGGATCCTAATATTTGACGTATGACTCCCATGTACTGTCTCTCTGTCTGCTTGTCTGCCCAAAGTAAGAAGTCAAATGCTTGGGGTTAACTTTACCCAACTTTTCAAGGTGACACATGGGTGGTATAGGAGCGTCATAGGCTGGCCAAGGTCACCAACACTGCTCCATTAGTGACCCTCCTGCGATTTGGATGAAATCTGTAATCATGGATTCTCTGAGACAGAGATAGAGATAAAAACAGATAGATATATAGATAGATAGATAGATAGATAGATAGATAGAGAGAGAGAGAGAGAGAGAGAGAGAGAGAGAGAGAGAGAGAGAGAGAGAGAGAGAGAAAGGAGGTGGAGAGAGAAAGATAGAAAAAGATAGTGAGGGGACAGGGGGTGGGGAGGAGAGCATGAAAGAGAAGAGATGGGGAGAGAGGTAAAAGAGACAGATGGAGAGGGAGAGGAGAGAAAGAAGATGGGGAAAGGGGGAGGAGAGAGGGATGTTGGGGAAGAGGTAAGGAGAGAGGAGAAAAGTGGAGAGGGTAAGAAAAGGCGGAGAGTGGTGAAAAGGGGAGGGGGGAATATGGGAGGGGGAGAAGAGAAGAGAGAAGGGTAGGAGAAGAGCGGGGGTAACAGGAGAGAAAGGGTGGACAAGAGGGAGGGTGGGAGAGAGAGGGGGACGGAGATAGGGAGGAGAGAGAGACCCGGGCGCCGCCGGCTACCCGTCTAGTATCACTATAAACCACCAATGTGAGACCAGTGCTATAGTATGCAACTTTAGTCACTAAGCCTCGTGCACATCAAAATCATAATACCATAATGTACCTGCGAAAAAGAATTAAGACAAGAGATGGGATCGAAGTGTCGGTAGTGCCTGGGTACTCCAAGGAACAAGTTCGATCCCATTAAATCATATGATTTTCTTATCGTTATTTTCTATTTTCTCTGTGTACTTTCCCCTTACGTTGTGTGTTACTCCTCTGCCTCCATCCCTGACCTGGCCCTGACGGCTGAGTGGACAGCGCTCGGGATTCGTAGTTCTAAAGTTCCGGGTTTGATCCCCGGTGGAGGTGGAAACAAACGAACAGTTTCTTTCACCCTGTTCATCAATCAATAAATAGGTACGTGGGAGTTAGACAGCTGCTACGGGCTGCTTCCTGGGGATGTATAACAAAAAGGAGGCCTGATAGAGGACCGGGCCGCGGGGACGTTAAGCCCCGAAATCATCTCGAGATAACCTCAAGATAACCTGCTCATGTTCCGAGGGTCTGTACTTGAGGTCTGCAGCAGGGTGCCGCCTCAGGGAAGGTGTCTCTTCCGGAAGGATCCGTACTAAGAACACCTTATGTTCCACTAAGCACAACTTCCATAACAAGTTGAGAACTTTCGTCTTCACACATAAATCTAACTTCTGTCTGTCTCGGTTTTTCTCCTTTGTTTCTTCTGCCGACGAAGTCACTTTCTTTGTGGCTGCCTCTTCGTCTTGCTCACCTCCTTCCTTCTTCCTTGAGTGACTAGAGTAACCTGGCGTTGCTATTCGACGATTGCAAAGTGTTCTATCACTGAAAACACCTTAAAGGCATCCGAGAACCCTTTGTAACAGTGTGCCCCCCTCTCTCCCCCCTGCCCCCTGGTGCCCCCCGCCCCCCTGGTTCCCCCCTCCTCCCCGCCCCCCCTGGTGCTGGCGTCAATAAAACTAGTCACAATTAATAAACCAACGACAACAACAATTAATCCATGTTGCAGTACATCAGTGATGATTAATCTCACTAATCCTTCACTCTCACCCTCGCTATACATCACCTTCACTCTCGACTTTCTGTGTCAGACACAAATAGATATAAAATGACATAGAGAGACAGATAGAGATAGAGATAGAAATAGAGAAAGATAGAGAGAGAGAGATACAGAGATAGAGATAAAGGGAGTGGAACAGGGGAAAGAGCGGGTGATGGGAGAGGGAGAAAGGGAAGAGAGAGTTCTCTTCCTGTCTCTTTGTTTTTTCTCCACAACAAAAATTTGGCTCTTGATCCTCCTCCTCCTTCGCCTCCTTCTCCTCCTCTCGCTGTAACTTTAAGGCTGTGAGTTTTCCTGAAGACGGGAGACAAGAGCTGAAGAATGAGGAAGGAAGAGGAGGAGGAGGAAGAAGAAGAAGGGGTAAGGGGAAGGAAGATGTGAAGGAGAGATAAGAAGACAAGAAGATAGTTGGAGGAAGAGTGATTGGAGTGGGGGAGGAGGGGAATGATGGGGGGAAGAAGAGGGGATGAAATGGCTTCGAGGAGGAGGAGGAGTGAGACACAAGACAGACATGACACAAACACTTAAGTGTCAAGTGTCAGTCAACACCACCGCCGGCAACACACACTTTTGTTGACATTTAAGCGTATAAAATTGATCTCAAAAAGTTGAGATAAGTGGACAAGTGCGAGACAATACTGACTACTGTATTAATAATAAATGTTGCCACTCGCAAGCTACTCTTGAAGTACAAAGGTCAAGCATAAGTCATTTTCATGGGGAATGTTGCGTCACTTGCAAAGGTGACACGAAGCGGTCACTTGTACTTTTGTCAGTATCTGATATGAGGATAAGGAAAAGCAGCGGTGCAAGGACTGTGGTCTGAGGCGCACAGAGCTTTACACTCTGGCTCTTTATTCGTGGCTAAAGGCAAACATGTACACTAGAATCATGTATCTTGCAAGCACGCACTCTTATGTGTACTTGCAGTACATAAGTCAAGCACTCAGAGATGTGTGGGTCAAGCACTCAGAGATGTGTTTGGTCAAGCCCTCAGAGATGTGCCATTCCAACACAGGAAGAAAGCAATGTACAAGAAAATATCGAACATAATCGATTAAAGGTCATGTGTACCAGACCGTCCCCAAATTTTCGACTATGTATGAACAACATTAAAAGGGATGACTGTCTTTGGGGTCGGACGCTGGATGGAATGAACATAGCCTAACGATGGGTTGTATAAACCGGTGGTTTGATGGCTGGCTTAAATAGCATTTGACCATTGTTTATGAGGACAAACAACTATTTACGAATTAGGTTTCTCTCACTTCAACACACAAAATTTAAACCCTTTTCCGGAGAAAAAAAAAATGAAAAAATGACCATATTACAGAAAACGGGACGCGTAGAGTATAATTAAAAACAAAAAGTATTCAGCAAAATGAGAACTGAAAATAGTCACAAAAATAATAATAAAACTTGCAAGTACTTTTTATTAGCCAACTTGGTTTCAACTTTCAGGATCCCAATTGGTTTCTTACGACCCTGAAAGGAGTTTAAAATTTGGAGGACGTGAGATTTAGTCCATGGTCGAAGTTTTGCCAATAACTTCCGTTTTCTGTTAAGTTTTTTTGGAAGCCAGAAGGAACAAACGAGTGAACTGACAGTGACCAAATCTTGCTCAGCAGCGTAATTGGTCTAGAACAAAGAATTTCAACCTGTTTTCAAATTCCAAAACAGCGCCGGTAGTTACCTACACAAAGTTCTACTTGGGTAGAGAAAATCAGGAAAGTAGAACCTCGGTAACCAGGAGAGAGAAACTACTTCCCCAGCCTCACCTGGAGCTCACTCTAGCTGCAGGAAAATACTGAGCAGCAGCAGGAAGAGGAGGAGGAGGAGACGCGGGTGAAGAATGGCAAGATAATTTGACACGAGAGGAAGAATAATGATCGTGTTGTACTCTTATAGCAATAGTGCTACGACCGGAGTCCTTCCTGCAGCCACAACAGGCAGACACTACAACAGGCAGACGCCACAACAGGCAGACACCACAACAGGCAGACACCACAACAGGCAGACGCCACAACAGGCAGACGCCACAACAGGCAGACGTCACAACAGGCAGACACCACAACAGGCAGACACCACAACAGGCTGACGCCACAACAGGCAGACGCTACAACAGGCAGACGCCACAACAGGCAGACACCACAACAGGCAGACACCACAACAGGGAGACACCACAACAGGCAGACGCCACAACAGGGAGACACCACAACAGGCAGACACCACAACAGGCAGACACCACAACAGGCAGACACCACAACAGGCAGACACCACAACAGGCAGACACCACAACAGGCAGACACCACAACAGGCAGACACCACAACAGGCAGACGCCACAACAGGCAGACACCACAACAGGCAGACACCACAACAGGCAGACACCACAACAGGCAGACACCACAACAGGCAGACGCCACAACAGGCAGACACCACAACAGGCAGACACCACAACAGGCAGACACCACAACAGGCAGACACCACAACAGGGAGACACCACAACAGGCAGACACCACAACAGGCAGACACCACAACAGGCAGACACCACAACAGGCAGACGCCACAACAGGCAGACACCACAACAGGCAGACACCACAACAGGCAGACACCACAACAGGCAGACACCACAACAGGCAGACACCACAACAGGCAGACGCCACAACAGGGAGACACCACAACAGGGAGACACCACAACAGGCAGACACCACAACAGGCAGACACCACAACAGGCAGACACCACAACAGGCAGACACCACAACAGGGAGATAGTGGCTGTACAATGTCTGGAGACACTAGGAACAAGCCTTGTGACCAAGGACACACACACATGACCTGACCTGGTCCGTACCATCTCGGTGTTTCATCTTAAAAAGCTGTCATCCAACAAGCCATAGCAGCAAGGACATAAAAACTGTATAGCTACAGTCAGATTAAAATTAATCTGTACTAGACTCCATGTGCTCTTATATGTGAGATAAGAGCAGACATTATTTCAGAAAGTTGGATATTATTTATTTATGGATTATTTACAATTGGTGTCTGCTGGAGACTACCTTTGTGTAAACACATTCCTCCCGACTACCAGTATCGCTTGTGGCCGTCCACGTGCAGCAGACCACAGGTGCAGCAGACCACAGGTGCAGCAGACCACAGGTGCAGCAGACCACAGGTGCAGCAGACCACAGGTGCAGCAGACCACAGGTGCAGCAGACCACAGGTGCAGCAGACCACAGGTGCAGCAGACCACAGGTGCAGCAGTCCACAGGTGCAGCAGACAACAGGTGCAGCAGACCACAGGTGCAGCAGATCACAGAGCCCGATAGGCTCATGAATCTGTACACCTGTTGATTGACGGTTGAGAGGCGGGACCAAAGAGCCAGAGCTCAACCCCCGCAAACACAACTAGGTGAGTACAGGTGCAGCAGCAGAGCTGGCCTTGAGAGTGATTAGCTTGAGAGTCACAAATGTCTGAGCATCTGTTGACAGGAAAGGGCGTCGTTCCAGTCAGACCGAGGTCACAGCTGTACACTGCTAGAGTCTTGGGAGAAGACACAGACATAGGTGAAGATTGTGTGGTAGCCGGTAGCCGCGAGCGTGCTTGCCCTGTGTGCTTGCGTGCGTGCTTGCCCTGTGTGCTTGCGTGCGTGCTTGCCCTGTGTGCTTGCGTGCGTGCTTGCGTGTGTATGACTGCGTGTGCGCCCTTAGATGAGCCTCCAATACTCGGAACTAACAAAAAGTTAGCTCATAAAGGCATCGAACTCCAACCAATCAAAAAGCGGGGTCGGGAGATGAAGAAATAATGATCCTGTTCCAGATAGAAGACCGTGTGGACTCGTCTAGTTGTACTCACCTAAATTGAGCTTGAAGAGTTGAGCATCTGCTCATAAGCCCCGCCTTTCGACCATCATTAGTTCAATGCAGTGGCTCATTTCCCCTCGGTCCTTATCATATTTACATTTAACGTTGTATTTCGAATTGACTTTGACTTATTTACGTCCCTTCCACTTATTTACGAGTCTGAGACTGCAACAGTTCTTTCTGACATCTCTGTCTTTCTAGTTTGCAACAATATTCTTTCATTCTACAATTCCTTAATTTGAATATTAAGCTTCTATATGTACTTCGTCAATCCCATTTAGTATCTTGTACGCCATTATCATGTCTGCCCTACATCCGGGTCCGTTGGGAACCATCCACACCGGCCGGCCTACCCTCCAGAGAGCTAAGTAAGAGTTATACTTCAAAAGGTACAACATTGCCGAGGACGAAGCTGAAGTCTGAATGTGGGTAAGTGAAATTACTTGAGAATGAGCTTGTTAGCAGATGTTAGCTACAATTAACTAAAGACAGAACACGGCATGCCAGAGAGCAGTGCCAGAAGGGTCAGATTAGTTGAATCCAGGAAATACTGACATGGGCCACGTGTGTATATATGTAGACTTTGGTTGGAAATATCCATATATTGAAAGTTCATTCGCAAGCCAGTTTACAAACTCAAGGAAAACAGATTTCAGTTAAAAATCGGTTACAGGTAGGGTCAGGGTAGTGCTATATATATATATATATATATATATATATATATATATATATATATATATATATATATATATATATATATATATATATATATATATATATATATATTAGAATAATCTCTGTAATAGGGAAAAAACAATAAGGGAAGGGAACTATCAGGGGGAAAAGCGCCAAGCCATTAGGGCTATATAGCACAGCAAAATCACTAAGGGAAGGGAATGATAGCGTAGAGCATGAGAGACAAGTTATCATGTAGAGTGGGAAGTATAAGGCAATAATACCGGCGATACAATGTAAACCAGTATTGGGTATACCTTAAAGTGTACTCTTAAAATTGCCGAGAATCTGTAAGTACTCACCTAGTTGTGTTTGCGGGGGTTGAGCTCTGGCTCTTTGGTCCTTGTTAAAGTGTTAAGTGTTAAACTTCACGTGAAAAATATTACAGAAAATAAATCCAAGGCAGTCAATGTAATAGGGATTTATTCCTTGAATAGGCAAATATAGTTTTATTTGATTAACGTTAAAATTAGCTTCAAGCAAAGAATTCTTTATTATTTGATGTTCACAAAACCTTAGGCTGTAGCCATTGAGAATATTACATTACGAGGATCTCTTATACAGACCACTGCAGACATGCGATCATATATATCTCCAGTAACCACCTTGTTAATGGGAGTTACTGAATTGACAATCAGTCAATTTACACAATCGACTTGAGAATGGTCCAGGACGGACCGAAACGTCGTCGTCCCTTCATTTTCTAGCGTGTGGATTGGTCAACTTACTGATTGTTGATAGTTACTGGTAGCCAATGCTTACCGTAGAGACTGGCATGAACGTGTGCACAACAGGCTTCACCCACAAAGCTAGAAGTGGCAGGGAAACCAAGCAACAGCACAACATCTTCTGGTAGACGACTAAAGGTGTGGGAAGGAGACCAATGGCTTCTTTTACATCCCCTCAAGGCAGGCCAGCGACACCAGCCGGCTCCTGCCTCTCTCCTCTTTCAAGAACATGCCTGGTGCACCTCCTCACCCATTCTCGACGTAGGGTCCAACACCCATCACTCCACACTACAACCCTTCACAATGTCAGGGTTGGATTTAATCCTTACGTAGTTTAAGGATTTCAAATTATTAGCCGACACAATCCATAACTAATTCTCAACATCGTTTTTCCCACAATGAATGTTGAATATGTATTTGTGGTGTAATTTGGACGTCCAATACAGTGTATTCTCTGTAACCTTGGGGGTGTACACCTGACACATCTGTGTACCTGGAGGTTACAGGAAGTGTCTCAGCCAGCGTCACTATACCTGGAGGCTCGAGGAAGAGTGTTAGTGACAAAAAAAATCTTAAAATATAAGTTAAAAATATATATCAGCGTCTTGTCAGCTGCCTTCGAGGCGAAACAAGGTCATCCCAGGTTCCTGGCGAGGACTCTGGCCCTAGAAAAATATACTAAATTTCTCACTTCAGCTCTGAAGTGAGGTAAATCTGAAGTAAATATGAAGTGAGGTGAGATAAAGCGCACATTTACCTCATGTGAGAAGTAAATTCAAAATCATTTTCTAATTGAGTATTTCATATTCTGAGTGAAACACTCAAACAAGAATAGATTACAAAATTGACAAAGAACAATTAGAATTGCAGACGATAATTTCTAATTTGTTTTTTACATCAATATATCTTCCAATCTGATCAGATAAATCTTGTTGATATGTACTGCATATACAGTTAAAAATATATATTGTCCATTTTTCTTTGCAAATCTATAAATCGTTCCTGTTGGAACGAGGCAATTGCTTTTCAATACTATAGTGAATATCTGGATATATTTCATACCTGTTTATGTAGTTAATACGTTTAAATTCTCGTTAAACTGGAAATGTCACACATCAGTGTCTTGAAGATATCTGAAGGACTTCAATTCGTAATGATCAATTATGTTGTCGTGAAAATGTAATTCAACTCTTTCCACGTGTCTCCTGGCTCGTGTTAACGTCAGAGGCTTTCAACAAATTCTAAATTCCAACAGTTTAAGTAACATTTGCGGACTCTGCATTAGTGATTAGCTGAAACGTCAGGACTAGTCTGTCGTTCGTCGAGCAGACCACACATCACAAGATCGAGAGACGACGACGTTTCGGTCCGTCCTGGGGCCAGATTCACGTAGCAGTTACGTAAGTACTTACGAACGTGTTCATCTTTCCTCAATCTTTGACGGCTTTGGTTACATTTATTAAACAGTTTACAAGCATGAAAACTTCCCAATCAACTTTTGTTATTGTTATAAACAGCCTCCTGGTGCTTCGGAGCTCATTGACTGTTTAATAATTGCAAACAAAGCCGCCAAAGATTGAGAAAAGATGGACAGGTTCGTAAGTGCTTGTGTTATTGCTTCGTGAATCTGGCCCCAGGACCCTGATACAGTCATGTGTCGTTTCTTTATCTTCTGATGTATAGATTGATCATCACACCTTCAGCCACGTTACTGTGACTCACCGCCGGCATCCTGTCACCCCCAGCAGGATCGAGAGTACAACCAGCGTTACCAATAGAATTCGTAGCAAATGGTTAATCCAAACCTGTCAATAATTTGAACTGAATTATTTGACGATATTCCCGAAACGCTTTGCACACTCTTGGTTCTAATAAATATGCATGTTTATGCAACGACGGCTGCCAGCACAGCGGCAGTAGTTGCTTCTGGAATCTTCCCTAGTGAAGACTTCTTGAGGCTTTCAACCACAGCGGTCAAATTCCGGTGCTCTAGTGAATTTACTAGCGCCGCAATGTTGACGTATTTTGGGACTTGAAAGCATCGGCCTTTATGCCCATACGAGGCAGCTTCTATTGGTCCACACGAGGCAGCTTCTATTGGTCCACACGAGGCAGCTTCTATTGGTCCACACGAGGCAGCTCCTATTGGTCCACACGAGGCAGCTTCTATTGGTCTACACGAGGCAGCTCCTATTGGTCCACACGAGGCAGCTCCTATTGGTCCACACGAGGCAGCTCCTATTGGTCCACACGAGGCAGCTCCTATTGGCCCACACGAGGCAGCTCCTATTGGTCCACACGAGGCAGCTCCTATTGGTCCACACGAGGTAGCTCCTATTGGTCCACACGAGGCAGCTCCTATTGGTCCACACGAGGCAGCTGCTATTGGTCCACACGAGGCAGCTCCTATTGGTCCACACGAGGCAGCTTCTATTGGTCCACACGAGGCAGCTTCTATTGGTCCACACGAGGCAGCTCCTATTGGTCCACACGAGGCAGCTCCTATTGGTCCACACGAGGCAGCTCCTATTGGTCCACACGAGGCAGCTTCTATTGGTCCACACGAGGCAGCTCCTACTGGTCCACACGAGGCAGCTGCTACTGGCCCACACGAGGCAGCTCCTACTGGTCCACACGAGGCAGCTCCTATTGGTCCACACGAGGCAGCTTCTATTGGTCCACACGAGGCAGCTCCTACTGGTCCACACGAGGCAGCTGCTACTGGCCCACACGAGGCAGCTGCTATTGGTCCACACGAGGCAGCTGCTACTGGTCCACACGAGGCAGCTATTATAAGTACCCAAACTCACCATACACGTCTACCTGAGCTTGTAACAAACGAATAATTGTACCATAAATCAACCCGTTCTGTTTCAAAACTTTTTTTTTAACTCCAGAAATTCAACAAAATTGCCTTTGGCGGAGTTTGTTCCTTTTTTGTAATTGGTTATAAAAGTTCACATGCTGGTCTTTTTCAACCCAATTTCTATTGTATTTTTTGGTAAATGTTTTCTATTTTTTATTTATTGGCTTCCTTGTTGTCAGTGTTGCCATCTCAGGCTGGTCCAGTGTCCACTATAGTGTCCAGGACACTATATAGTGGATACTGGACACTATACTGTCCAGTGTCCACTATAGTGTCCTGGACACTATATAGTGGATACTGGACACTATACTGTCCAGTGTCCACTATAGTGTCCAGGACACTATAGTGGACATTGGACACTATATAGTGGACACTGGACAGTATAGTGGACATTGGACACTATATAGTGGACACTGGACAGTATAGTGGACATTGGACACTATATAGTGGACACTGGACAGTATAGTGGACATTGGACACTATATAGTGGACACTGGACAGTATAGTGGACATTGGACACTATATAGTGGACACTGGACAGTATAGTGGACATTGGACACTATATAGTGGACACTGTACACTATATAGTGGACACTGGACACTATAGTGGTCATTGGACACTATATAGTGGACACTGGACACTATATAGCGGACACTGGACATTATAGTGGACACTGGACACTATACAGGAGCAACACCTCCTGCCAGCGAATCATCTGCAGAGGTGGAACTTGAAGAATCAACAATACCATCTGATGAAACCGAGACATTATCTCCAGTTATCTTCACTGAGGAAGATGCCAGAGCATCACCTCCCTCCACACCACAAGATCATCACATCACATCATCACATCATCTCAAGATCATCACATCATCTCAAGATCATCACTATAATCACTATCGATTACAACACCAGAAAAAACAGCCTATACACCTAGGAAATAAACTTAAATTTCATCGAACGGAATATCTCGAAAACTCAAGAATGAAGAATGAAGAGAAGATAGAAGATGAAGAAGAGAGGAGTGAAGAATCTCCTCCACCACCACCATCCTGAGCTCACTTCTCGCTTATCCATTGGGTACCTTGACTATATTTGTAAGTATCTATGATATATTTTAGTGGTCCCTAGAGCAGACGGTCTTGAATTTAACCTCTTCACAACAATGTGCCTTCTAAACCACACCCGCAAACTGAGCGGGACCCAGGTTGACATCATTCTCAAAGGAACTCCCCGGGTAGTAAGAGAGAAATGCAGAGTGGTACGGAGTGGAGACTTTGCAAGAGAAGGCCCCCTTGGTCTGGGTGAAGGGTGCGTGCTGCTGCTGGAGGACTGGAAGCACGCCGTGGCCGTCTACAGGTGTGAGAACGGACAGTACATCTACTTCGACTCATCCAACGGTCGACCCGACCATCCCTGCTTCTTGCAGTACCTCAAAAATAATGAAATTCCCGAATGTGAGGTAGAGTTCGGAGTATTGGTGCGCCAGAGATGCAGCTGTTGCACCTACCATTGCCTTACATTCCTCGACCTGGCAACCTCTTCAGGATACAAGGACCCTCTAGACGTCCTCGAATATCACCACCGCCATTCCTCTCATGCTAACAACGCAGACCTCACAGCAATCAAACACGTCCGCACCATGTTGCAGGAGTTCGACAACAACATTGATGTTAACTGTAGTGCAGACTCACCCACCTGCGTCCGCAGCACCAGGAGACACAAGTTCTCACACAGCCGCTGAACAACCAAACATGTATAAATATAGAAATAAATAAATAAATAAATAAAATAAAAAAGTGTGTGTGTGTGTGTATGAGGGCCTCCGTTATCGGTTGGTGTAATTGACTGTAATTACCTTACCTTATGTGATCGGGACGTAAGGTAAGGTAAGGTAAGGTAAGCTATGCTCAACTAAGCTAAGCTGAGCTGTAAGCAGTAAGCCATCACCACTACACAGTACGTCATCGGAGGGAACCAAGTCAATATTAACACTGTGCCAAGTATCCAGGCAAGTGGTGAAGGGTAGGGCAGGTGGTGAAGGGTAGGGCAGGTGGTGAAGGGTAGGGCAGGTGGTGAAGGGTAGGGCAGGTGGTGAAGGGTAGGGCAGGTGGTGAAGGGTAGGGCAGGTGGTGAAGGGTAGGGCAGGTGGTGAAGGGTAGGGAAGGTGGTGAAGGGTAGGGAAGGTGGTGAAGGGTAGGGAAGGTGGTGAAGGGTAGGGCAGGTGGTGAAGGGTAGGGCAGGTGGTGAAGGGTAGGGAAGGTGGTGAAGGGTAGGGAAGGTGGTGAAGGGTAAAGAAGGTGGTGAAGGGTAGGGAAGGTGGTGAAGGGTAGGGAAGATAGTCCTACTGTAATATAAATGATAAAACTGTTATTAACTCTAGTTTTGTTTTTAATAATGAATTTTATTGTAAAAAATTTAGAATGGCAATGGGTACCTCTTTTACTGCTCTTGTAAACAATCTATATAAGGAGCTCTATGAAACAAGACTATTAAGTCAACTTTACCTCGTAATGTGACATGGTTCCGTTATGTAGATAATGTGTTTTGGCCTAAGAATAGAAACCTGGACACATTTTTATTAGAATTAAATAATCTACCTCCTTCCATTCAGTTTACAATGGAAATTGATCAAAGCAACTCTTTACCATTCTTAGATCTGCTAGTTTATAAATGTGAAAATAGTTTCAAGTTTTCTTATGTTGGATCTTATGTGCATGTTTACTCATCTCATCATCAAAGAGTTAAAAAGCTGTATTTGCTTCTATGTTTCTGAGGGCTCTAAAGATATGTAGTCCTGAGGCTATAGATGATGATCAAGATCAAACCACACCATTTCAAGATCATCTTCATAATCACTATCTATTACAACACCAGAAAAAAACAGCCTATACACCTAGGAAATATATTGAAATTTAATCGAACGGAATATCTGAAGTCAATAATGAAGAATGAATCAAAGTATTTTAGACAAGATTTGCAAGACACCTTCCCAATGGGGTTACAATACAATTTGTAACTTTCATTAGACGACCTAATACTGAACTACTTACCATACTAATGATATGGTAGGTACTTGATAATGGTACAAGATGGACCGAAATGTCGTCGTTTCATCACTTTATGATGAGGTGTGGTTTGGTCATCCTACCATGCTAAGAATGGACACATGCAGATAATGTGTTCTTTTCCTGTGCCGTTAGTCAAAGGATTTTTTACGCATTTGTATTTTGGAAGAGGACTGCTACCAAGAAGTCTGGCTAGACTGGGTAACATGGACAAAAAGGCTAGCTTTCTATAGGAATTCTAGGGCAGGGACTAAGGAAATTGTCACAGGAGTGTGGTGTTGCCCCTAGCAATATATGCTAGAGTGTAGAAATAGCCTAAGCTACTCTATCCTTTTGAGATGTATCTTATTGTTTGCATAATCTGCAATCTCCTCCACCACCACCATCCTGAGCTCACTTCCCGCTTATCCATTGGGTACCTTGACTATATTTGTAAGTATCTATGATATATTTTAGTGGTCCCTAGAGCAGACGGTCTTGAATTTAACCTCTTCACAACAATGTGCCTTCTAAACCACACCCGCAAACTGAGCGGGACCCAGGTTGACATCATTCTCAAAGGAACTCCCCGGGTAGTAAGAGAGAAATGCAGAGTGGTACGGAGTGGAGACTTTGCAAGAGAAGGCCCCCTTGGTCTGGGTGAAGGGTGCGTGCTGCTGCTGGAGGACTGGAAGCACGCGGTGGCCGTCTACAGGTGTGAGAACGGACAGTACATCTACTTCGACTCATCCAACGGTCGACCCGACCATCCCTGCTTCTTGCAGTACCTCAAAAATAATGAAATTCCCGAATGTGAGGTAGAGTTCGGAGTATTGGTGCGCCAGAGATGCAGCTGTTGCACCTACCATTGCCTTACATTCCTCGATCTGGCAACCTCTTCAGGATACAAGGACCCTCTAGACGTCCTCGAATATCACCACCGCCATTCCTCTCATGCTAACAACGCAGACCTCACAGCAATCAAACACGTCCGCACCATGTTGCAGGAGTTCGACAACAACATTGATGTTAACTGTAGTGCAGACTCACCCACCTGCGTCCGCACCACCAGGAGACACAAGTTCTCACACAGCCGCTGAACAACCAAAAATGTATAAATAAATAAATAAATAAATAAATAAATAAATAAATAAATAAATAAATAAATAAACAAAATAAAAAAGTGTGTGTGTGTGTATGAGGGCCTCCGTTATCGGTTGGTGTAATTGACTGTAATTACCTTACCTTATGTGGTCGGGACGTTACGTAAGGTAAGGTAAGCTAGGCTCAACTAAGCTAAGCTGAGCTGTAAGCACTAAGCCATCACCACTACACAGTACATCATCGGAGGGAACCAAGTCAATATTAACACTGTGCCAAGTATCCAGGCAAGTGGTGAAGGGTAGGGCAGGTGGTGAAGGGTAGGGAAGGTGGTGAAGAGTAGGGAAGGTGGTGAAGGGTAGGGAAGGTGGTGAAGGGTAGGGAAGGTGGTGAAGAGTAGGGAAGGTGGTGAAGGGTAGGGAAGGTGGTGAAGGGTAGGGCAGGTGGTGAAGGGTAAGGAAGGTGGTGAAGGGTAGGGAAGGTGGCGAAGGGTAGGGAAGATGGTGAAGGGTAGGGAAGGTGGTGAAGAGTAGGGAAGGTGGTGAAGGGTAGGGAAGGTGGTGAAGGGTAGGGCAGGTGGTGAAGGGTAAGGAAGGTGGTGAAGGGTAGGGAAGGTGGCGAAGGGTAGGGAAGATGGTGAAGGGTAGGGAAGGTGGTGAAGGGTAGGGAAGGTGGTGAAGAGTAGGGAAGGTGGTGAAGGGTAGGGAAGGTGGTGAAGGGTAAGGAAGGTGGTGAAGGGTAGGGAAGGTGGCGAAGGGTAGGGAAGATGGTGAAGGGTAGGGAAGGTGGTGAAGGGTAGGGAAGGTGGTGAAGAGTAGAGAAGGTGGTGAATGGTAGGGCAGGTGGTGAAGGGTAGGGAAGGTGGTGAAGGGTAGGGAAGGTGGTGAAGGGTAGGGAAGGTGGTGAAGGGTAGGGAAGGTGGTGAAGGGTAGGGAAGGTGGTGAAGGGTAGGGAAGGTGGTGAAGAGTAGGGAAGGTGGTGAAGGGTAGGGAAGGTGGTGAAGGGTAGGGAAGGTGGTGAAGGGTAGGGAAGGTGGTGAAGAGTAGGGAAGGTGGTGAAGGGTAGGGAAGGTGGTGAAGGGTAAAGAAGGTGGTGAAGGGTAGGGAAGGTGGTGAAGGGTAGGGAAGGTGGTGAAGGGTAGGGAAGGTGGTGAAGAGTAGGGCAGGTGGTGAAGGGTAGGGAAGGTGGTGAAGGGTAGGGAAGGTGGTGAAGGGTAAAGAAGGTGGTGAAGGGTAGGGAAGGTGGTGAAGGGTAGGGAAGATAGTCCTACTGTAATATAAATGATAAAACTGTTATTAACTCTAGTTTTGTTTTTAATAATGAATTTTATTGTAAAAAATTTAGAATGGCAATGGGTACCTCTTTTACTGCTCTTGTAAACAATCTATATAAGGAGCTCTATGAAACAAGACTATTAAGTCAACTTTACCTCGTAATGTGACATGGTTCCGTTATGTAGATAATGTGTTTTGGCCTAAGAATAGAAACCTGGACACATTTTTATTAGAATTAAATAATCTACCTCCTTCCATTCAGTTTACAATGGAAATTGATCAAAGCAACTCTTTACCATTCTTAGATCTGCTAGTTTATAAATGTGAAAATAGTTTCAAGTTTTCTTATGTTGGGTTTTATGTGCATGTTTTGTCATCTCATCATCAAAGAGTTAAAAAGCTGTATTTGCTTCTATGTTTCTGAGGGCTCTAAAGATATGTAGTCCTGAGGCTATAGATGATGATCAAGATCAAACCACACCATTTCAAGATCATCTTCATAACCTCTATCTATTACAACACCAGAAAAAAACAGCCTATACACCTAGGAAATATATTGAAATTTAATCGAACGGAATATCTGAAGTCAATAATGATGAATGAATCAAAGTATTTTAGACAAGATTTGCACGACACCTTCCCAATGGGGTTACAATACAATTTGTAACTTTCATTAGACGACCTAATACTGAACTACTTACCATACTAATGATATGGTAGGTACTTGATAATGGTACAAGATGGACCGAAATGTCGTCGTTTCATCACTTTATGATGAGGTGTGGTTTGGTCATCCTACCATGCTAAGAATGGACACATGCAGATAATGTGTTCTTTTCCTGTGCCGTTAGTCAAAGGATTTTTTACGCATTTGTATTTTGGAAGAGCACTGCTACCAAGAAGTCTGGCTAGACTGGGTAACGTGGACAAAAAGGCTAGCTTTCTATAGGAATTCTAGGGTAGGGACTAAGGAAATTGTCACAGGAGTGTGGTGTTGCCCCTAGCAATATATGCTAGAGTGTAGAAATAGCCTAAGCTACTCTATCCTTTTGAGATGTATCTTATTGTTTGCATAATCTGCAATCTCCTCCACCACCACCATCCTGAGCTCACTTCTCGCTTATCCATTGGGTACCTTGACTATATTTGTAAGTATCTATGATATATTTTAGTGGTCCCTAGAGCAGACGGTCTTGAATTTAACCTCTTCACAACAATGTGCCTTCTAAACCACACCCGCAAACTGAGCGGGACCCAGGTTGACATCATTCTCAAAGGAACTCCCCGGGTAGTAAGAGAGAAATGCAGAGTGGTACGGAGTGGAGACTTTGCAAGAGAAGGCCCCCTTGGTCTGGGTGAAGGGTGCGTGCTGCTGCTGGAGGACTGGAAGCACGCCGTGGCCGTCTACAGGTGTGAGAACGGACAGTACATCTACTTCGACTCATCCAACGGTCGACCCGACCATCCCTGCTTCTTGCAGTACCTCAAAAATAATGAAATTCCCGAATGTGAGGTAGAGTTCGGAGTATTGGTGCGCCAGAGATGCAGCTGTTGCACCTACCATTGCCTTACATTCCTCGACCTGGCAACCTCTTCAGGATACAAGGACCCTCTAGACGTCCTCGAATATCACCACCGCCATTCCTCTCATGCTAACAACGCAGACCTCACAGCAATCAAACACGTCCGCACCATGTTGCAGGAGTTCGACAACAACATTGATGTTAACTGTAGTGCAGACTCACCCACCTGCGTCCGCAGCACCAGGAGACACAAGTTCTCACACAGCCGCTGAACAACCAAACATGTATAAATATAGAAATAAATAAATAAATAAATAAAATAAAAAAGTGTGTGTGTGTGTGTATGAGGGCCTCCGTTATCGGTTGGTGTAATTGACTGTAATTACCTTACCTTATGTGGTCGGGACGTTACGTAAGGTAAGATAAGGTAAGCTAGGCTAAACTGAACTAAGGTAAGGTAAGGTATGGTATGGTAACGTAAGGCAAGGTAAGGTGTAAGCACTAAGCCATCACCACTACACAGTACTTCATCTGAGGGAACCAAGTCGATATTGACACTGTGTCAAGTATCCAGGCAAGTGTATGTTAAGGTAGGGAAGGTGGTGAAGGGTAGGGAAGATGGTGAAGGGTAGGGAAGAAGGCGAAGGGTAGGGAGATGGTGAAGGGTAGGGAAGGTGGTGAAGGGCAGGGAAGGTGGTGAAGGGTAGGGAAGGTGGTGAAGGGCAGAGGTGGTGAAGGGTAGGGAGGGAGGTGAAGGGTAAGGAAGGTGGTGAAGGGTAGGGCAGGTGGTGAAGGGTAGGGAAGGTGGTGAAGCGTAGGGAGGTGGTGAAGGGTAGGGCAGGTGGTGAAGGGTAGGGAAGATGAAGGGTAGGGAAGATGAAGGGTAGGGAAGATGAAGGGTAGGGAAGGTGGCGAAGGGTAGGGAAGGTGGCGAAGGGTAGGGAAGGTGGTGAAGGGTAGGGAAGGTGTTGAATGGTAGGGAAGGTGGCGACGTGTAGGGAAGGTGATGAAGGGTAGGGACGGTGGTGAAGGGTAGGGAAGGTGGTGAAGGGTAGGGAAGGTGGTGAAGGGTAGGGCAGGTGGTGAAGGGTAGGGAAGGTGGTGAAGGGTAGGGAAGGTGGTGAAGGGTAGGGAAGATGGTGAAGGGTAGGGAAGGTGGTGAAAGGTAGGGCAGGTGGTGAAGGGTAGGAAAGGTGGTGAAGAGTAGGGTAGGTGATGAAGGGTAGGGAAGGTGATGAAGGGTAGGGAAGGTGGCGAAGGGTAGGGAAGGTGGTGAAGGGTAGTGAAGATAGTGAAGGGTAGGGAGGATAGTGAATGGTAGGGAAGATAGTGAAAGGTAGGGAAGATAGTGAAGGGCAGGAAAGATAGTGAAGGGTAGGGAAGATAGTGAAGGGTATGGAAGATGGTGAAAGGTAGGGAAGATAGTGAAGGGCAGGAAAATAGTGAAGGGTAGGGAAGATAGTAAAGGGCAGGGAAGATAGTGAAGGGTAGGGAAGATAGTGAAGGGTAGGGAAGATAGTGAAGGGTAGGGAAGATAGTGAAGGGCAGGGAAGATAGTGAAAAGTAGGGAAGATAGTGAAGGGTAGGGAAGATAGTGAAGGGTAGGGAAGATAGTGAAGGGTAGGGAAGATAGTGTAGGGTAGGGAAGATAGTGAAGGGTAGGGAAGATAGTGAAGGGTAGGGAAGATAGTGAAGGGTAGGGTAGATAGTGAAGAGTAGGGAAGATAGTGAAGGGTAGGGAAGATAGTGAAGGGTAGGGAAGATAGTGAAGGGTAGGGAAGATAGTGAAGGGCAGGGAAGATAGTGAAGAGTAGGGAAGATAGTGAAGGGTAGGGAAGATAGTGAAGAGTAGGGAAGATAGTGAAGGGTAGGGAAGATAGTGAAGAGTAGGGAAGATAGTGAAGGGTAGGGAAGATAGTGAAGGGTAGGGAAGATAGTGAAGGGTAGGGAAGATAGTGAAGGGTAGGGAAGATAGTGAAGGGTAGGGAAGATAGTGAAGGGTAGGGAAGATGGTGAAGGGTAGGGCAGGCGGTGAAGATGGTGAAGGGTACACAGCTGGGCACTTCGACCAGCTGTGTGGCGTCAGTATTATATAAACTATGTAATATGGTGTGTAAATAATAAGTATATTATATTAAATGAAAGGTAAGCTTCATTAAATGAAAAGTATACTACATATATTATGTAACAATATTACCTCCTGCGTTCTCGTTTTCTAATTCTTGCCAATTCAGAGCAAAATTACAAAACATATTAGAAAACGTTCCACAGGCAGCCATGTAATAGGCTACAAGATAAATACATAATTGTAAAAATATCCGGCGTGGTCTGAGTATGATCCTCTGTGCCTCTCTGTAATCCTTTTTGCGCTACCGCTCACAGGAGGAGTGAGCTGCACAATAAACTACCCACCACCGGAGCCACCCAAGGCTAAAAGGTCTCCCGGTATCTGTCATTCTCAGGTGTTTTTCCCCTTCCTGTTCTGCCCTCTAAGCTGTCTCCCAGGAATACTATCCTCCCCAAGACTCTCCTACTCTCACCCCCACCAGCTTAACCCCATCTCCCCCCCACAAGCCGCCCCCCACTCACCCTCACCCCCTACTCCCCCTCTTACCGCGAGGCCTGATTCCCGGACCACTCTGGCTGGGCTTTTAAGACGGTCAATTAATCGCCATCTGGGAGCGTGGACAAGAACTCCTCTCTACCTAAAGTTTTAATTCTCGATTTTCTTTTCTCTGCCACGGAAGGAGTTTTTTGGGGAGAGAGAGAGTGAGAGAGAGAGAGAGGGAGAGGGAGAGGGAGAGGGAGAGGGAGAGAGAGAGAGAGAGAGAGAGAGAGAGAGAGAGAGAGAGAGAGAGAGAGAGAGAGAGAGAGAGAGTGAGGGAGCTCATTAATTACCATCAACATGGAACAATTGCCTCTTGGGATGTGCTTACTTTCAATAATGTCTGCACGTGAGTGTAAAGTTGCCGCCCAGTTGGGTGGTTGTGGAGCACGATTATAGCAACTGTGACTCACTATACATGTAAACTGCCTTGTATGGACACTGCTATATCACAACATACACCAAATGTGTTGCCACCTATATTGCAAGTTATTGCAGCAATATTGTGGACTTGTTCTGTGAGAATAAGATAACTTTAACCTTTATACTGAGGTCCGTCTATCACCTGACACTAATAGAGGCGTGTCCAGTGTCCACATTATCTGTATACAATGAACAAAATCTAGCAATTTTGTTTTTGTTCGGAAAGCATTTCTTGTAAATTGGGCCCCAATTTAAATTGACGTTTTCTGTTTTTTATGTTCCAATGCGGAAGAAAGTCCATTTCAATATTCTGAATTATTTTCTGTTCCTCTGACCCTTTTATTGTTAATCCTGTTTGACTATTTTTTGTTCAATTAATTTTTTTTGTATGGGTTTATTTTTTTTAATGAATTTTGCGATTTGTGGGAACCGACCTGTGAGATTTATATTTATTTAATTTATATGAATTTATATTTACGTTAATTTGTATACTTCGATAGCAATTTGTATAATGATAAGTGGACTGTATTTCTGCAATAATCTCATAATCTCACAAATCGATCCTCTACACATTAGGGGGGGTTTATATTACACATATGCAGCCAATCAAATTACAGTAATAGCTACATACATTGATGAGGTTCCTTCTCTTATAGTACAGCAGGTTAGTCCACCAGGTATAACTAGAGTGTAGACACCAAATTATCCTCTTTGAGGTAGCTTCTATCACCCAGTAACTGGTGCACATAATCTTGCATCCTCGTCTTGACCTTTAGTATGAGGCGATTTCGCGTTCTAACCGGCTAACCCTATATCCAGACATTAATGGCCATAAATGAATGATAAACGGGTTTCGGATAGACACTTAACTTGTATTTGTAGACAGCGTGTTGACAATGGTACACCTTTGGGTTCCATAACACTACGTCCAAGTAAATTTAACAGGAGCCGAATTTGCTCCCGTGTGAGCCTCTGGTCTCATATATCAACAATGGCTGCCCTCCCTCCTCCTCACTCTGACGCCTGGCTTACATTGTCCACATTTCAGAAAGTGATAGAAGGGTCACATTTACTCTACTTTAATATTAATAATTAAGTTAATTTATATAAGATGTTTTATGATGGTAAAGTCCAAAGACTAATGTATTTAAGAATAATTCCCAGCAGAATAGCTGGTGAATTATAATGGTATGTGGTGATGATATCCCGTTTTCTTTAGACGGTAATTCCACTACAAGTTACATTTTCTATGGGTAACTTGTTTATACAACACAGCTATTATCTGTATGATATTAAATAGTGTCGGATTTTCCGACATAATTCCCCAGGGGCTGCTCACGGGTCGAAGTCCTAATTAGAACAGACGAACACCGATACTCCTCCTTCGAATTATTAGATTAATTTGATGTTAGTAGTTAGTAATCACACATTTGCGTCTGTTCGTACAGGACGGATGTCCCGTACTAGAGTTGCAGGGGTTAGAAGTCTAATGCGATTTCATTTCCCTGTCAACTCTTGAAAGGCTAATATTCAAGCCTTATTACATATTATTTAACCCAGAAGACTGAATGTGATCAAGTACTACAGTCAAGTATGATTCAGGGACTGCAGTGAGATCAGTGACATTAGATATAACTTGAAGTTTGTTCAGGTAACTGGTCACTGATATATAAACACTGAGGCCCATGGAATGCATCTTGATTAAATAATAAATGTATCAAATCAGTCATCAGATTTATTGGGGTTTTAATTTAGTTAATTGATTCAGAGGATTGAATAGCTCATCATTAAAGTAAAGTATGGTTCTGAGACTGCAGTGGGTTCAGTGACATTGGTCGCAGTGACTTGTAGCTGTTTTAGGCTACTGTTCACTGATTTGCCACTGAGGCCTCATGAACTCATCTTCAGCTTCAAATGATGATACTAACATCAACCTCTGTTACTATAGTCAGCTGTAATCTCCTTAGTATAATGCTACTGGAGAAATATAATCAGCTGACAAATTTAGATTTCTACTGGTATTGTTTATCTGCAGGCATAGGTCTCCTCAGGCTTGATACTGGGCCTGAGAGTAATTTACCTCCTGCAGAGTTTAACATGGTTATACCCTGATATTTAGTAGGGCTACCGATGAATCGATGACAATAGTCTGTCCCTACAAGGAGACCGAAGTCGGTGAGGTGATCAGACTTAATATTATCTGCCAATTTTATTCCTCTATTTCTCAGGAATTTGGCTGTTGCTCTCAGACCTTGAACTTGTAGGTCTACTGGTATTTTGTCCACCACAATGGCTTGTACTCGACAGACGTACCTGCCTAAACGTACTGATGGTTGTACCACCTGGTAGACTTGAGGTCCTGCATTTGTTACAAACCCTGAGATATTGAATGACGTCTGGGCTACAGGCCTTAATTGTAGTTCATCTGCCAACTTTTTAGTGATATATGTTCTCTGGGATCCTTGGTCAAACAACCCACGGGTATGGACCTTGGCCCTCTTATTCAGGATGGTAATTTGGGCAGTAGGCAAAGTCGTATTACCTTTAGACTTTGCCGATTGGACACTCTTTGTTTGTTGCACCTTGCAGTACTGTACTGTGGTGGGAATGCTATCTTCCACCTTGGGTCTTGAATACGTTAATTTCGTATATTTGCACAGTGCTGCATGGTGCCTACCTCTTCTACACCTGTTACAGGTGTTGAATTGGGTATCACAATAGTCTATGTTGTGTGACTTGAGACACCTCGAACATCTCCCTAATTCCTGGAGTCGCTCAATACGAGTGTCTCTGGTTGGATAATTAGCACAACGGTATGTTGAATGTTTCTTTTTGCAGAACATACATGTCCCCCAGCCTACTGCACGTTTGGAAGTTACCGGTTTGGGTGAACTAGTAACAGTAGGCTTGGAGGATGCTGCTGCATTGTCAGATTTTCTGCAACTTGATGTTTGAGTAATTGGTTGATGTTTATTTGGGGTGGTTGTTTTACCCTTTAATTGACTATTATTTTCTATTTCTGAAGGCTTGCAAGAGGCTTTAACTTCCTCATTTGCTCGTCGTTTGCTTATGATGGAATGTAAACCTTCAGTGATGTCCTGTACTGTCAGGATGGTGTTATGTTGATGTGCATATAATTCATCTAGTATATCGCTGGACAATTTTCGTTGAAGGACTACTTTGGTCATCCATTCACTAGTAGTTATATCAACCTTAAGTCTGAATGTTCTTAGTAGTGACTCAAACTCCATGCTGAAGGATTGTAATGAGTCAGCAGTCTGATCAGGTTGAGGTAAATCCAGCAATTGTAGTACTAGATGTATGACAGTTTTCTCATTGCCAGCATTATTCCTAGGAGGCTGGACTGGGAAATTAGTGCTGTCGCTATTTTCATTTACATTTTCTACTACTGGTTCAGCTTCACCTCTAGTTTGGAGGCATGTTAACTTAGTAGCTTCAGGTATTGGGTTTTCAGAAACCACAGAGACTGTGGATAAATTGTCTGAAAACTGCTTAATTTCTGGTGGTATATTATTGGGTGAAGCTGTAGTGGGTGAAGCTTTACTGGGTGAAGCTTTATCCTTGTTGATTAAAGGATCTAATCTGGCTTTACATTTATTCTCAAAAAGATCCAGATCATCCATAACATTATCTACTTTATTTGATGTACTTGCTATTTGTTCTGATTCAATTATCCTGTGTAAATGTTCCAACCTGCCTTGAGTTTCTTCTTCATATTGTGCTAGGTCAGACAGGAATGGTTCCACATCTTCAACTACTACATCATCGTGGACTTGATTTTGGTAAGATTTCCTATTTGCTTTCAATATATGCAATTGGGTTTGAATCTGTAACAGTGGTATTTTCAACCGATGATAATTAATTACAGGCTCATATAACAACTGTTCATATTGGTTGAGATCTCTTGTTAGTTGGCGTTTGCTTGATATTAAAGCACGCTTTGCTTTCTGTGGATTAGTCATGGTGACTTGTTAATTGAGCACCACTGGCTCATAAATTGTGAGCAAGTACTAATGGTAGCCTAGGGTAAATTCTGCACTCACTAGGCAATAATCCTACCTCTACTAGAGGTTAGCACTTAAAATTAATACACATTATATATATATACAATCATACACACTAATGATTTGAGTGATAAACCAGTGTCAGTGGAAGTACCTTTAGGTTAGCTCTTCTATATCACCCTAGGATGGTAGAGACACTAATTAATCACTCAAAGGTGTAATGATCATAAGTAATTTATTATATATACAACTCAACTCGAGTTGATAAAAATTACACCCAAAATAGGGTCTGGACCATTCATTAATGGTGTTAGGTTGTTCAATATAGTACAACTGACTATTGTAATAATGGGACTAGGATGAACAATAATAGTTCAACTAGTCATATCCTACCCTGTTGTGGGTTGGCAATTAGTAAATATTATACTGTGATCACTAGTGCAATATATATGAAATAATTCTCTATTTTGGAGAAATAATATACACAATTATTGTTAATAGCCTCTTAATTAGCCTCTATGAAACTTCTAATATTATCTAGAAGTATTAAATGTTATTAGTGACCTCGCGAAATAAAGTCCACAAAATTCGTAGATAATCTCTCGCGAAATGTAACACCACGAAATCCGTGAACAATCTCGCGAAGACACAGTCACTAATTTGGCTGGATTCTATATTAGCGCTGTCATTTCACGAAATAACACGCCACCAAATATCTGTGGGTGTGCATGAAACCGCTGACGAAGCTGAACTGGGCTGAGGGAGGCTCCTGAGCTCCCTCGAGGCTACGCTGCCGTCTTGACTGCTGGCTTTGTTTAAATAACACTGCACTAGTATATTTAATGAATCCACTGGATAACTGGTTCATCCGGTACTAATATGACCAAATGTGGGTTCATAGGACCGAATAATCCGGTTCCGAAGGTCCAAATAATGTGGGAACCGACCTGTGAGATTTATATTTATTTAATTTATATGAATTTATATTTACGTTAATTTATATACTTCGATAGCAATTTGTATAATGATAAGTGGACTGTATTTCTGCAATAATCTCATAATCTCACAAATCGATCCTCTACACATTAGGGGGGGTTTATATTACACATATGCAGCCAATCAAATTACAGTAATAGCTACATACATTGATGAGGTTCCTTCTCTTATAGTACAGCAGGTTAGTCCACCAGGTATAACTAGAGTGTAGACACCAAATTATCCTCTTTGAGGTAGCTTCTATCACCCAGTAACTGGTGCACATAATCTTGCATCCTCGTCTTGACCTTTAGTATGAGGCGATTTCGCGTTCTAACCGGCTAACCCTATATCCTGACATTAATGGCCATAAATGAATGATAAACGGGTTTCGGATAGACACTTAACTTGTATTTGTAGACAGCGTGTTGACAATGGTACACCTTTGGGTTCCATAACACTACGTCCAAGTAAATTTAACAGGAGCCGAATTTGCTCCCGTGTGAGCCTCTGGTCTCATATATCAACAATGGCTGCCCTCCCTCCTCCTCACTCTGACGCCTGGCTTACATTGTCCACATTTCAGAAAGTGATAGAAGGGTCACATTTACTCTACTTTAATATTAATAATTAAGTTAATTTATATAAGATGTTTTATGATGGTAAAGTCCAAAGACTAATGTATTTAAGAATAATTCCCAGCAGAATAGCTGGTGAATTATAATGGTATGTGGTGATGATATCCCGTTTTCTTTAGACGGTAATTCCACTACAAGTTACATTTTCTATGGGTAACTTGTTTATACAACACAGCTATTATCTGTATGATATTAAATAGTGTCGGATTTTCCGACACGATTTATTAAATGCTCAAGTTAACATCTTTCTCTTGCTCTGTTGCCAATATTTTGTTTCTAACATAGGATATTTCTTCGTGATATTAGTACATATCAAACAACCTCAACCAATTATCAACCAGCAGGTCACACTGGGCCATAACCTCATAACTCACACTTGGTGCCTCTCTTGTGGTAATTACTTAATTTAAACAACCGACGGCTAGAAAGTGGTTCCTGCAGGCACTAATACGCGAGTACAATAGGTAAGTACACACGCACACACACACACACAGTTGTGTGTATCTTAACTGTTTACAGTTGAGAGGCGGGACCAAAGAGCTGAAGCTCAACTACCGGAAGCACAACTAGGTTAGTACACACACACACACACACACACACACACACACACACACACACACACACACACACACACACACACACACACACACACACGTCTGGAAGCAACACAAGTAATTTGTTTTTCTAGAACTTCAACGAATCCTCGACAAAAATTCATCACACAGCCTATTATGGTGTGAGAGGTGACGAGGGTAAGAGAGAGATCCTGCAGCTTTTACGAGTATAATATGGGCCGCTGTGTCTCACAGCAGGACGGCTGTGTGACCTCTGACAGCTGTGTCTCACAACATCTCCGCTTAAAGCTCTATAACATGATGTAATTGAGGTTACAAGCGGAGACCACACGCTCCGGGGTACGGACGAGGTCACCACGCACCAAAGGTCACCAGCGTCCATGTCTCTGCTAATTGCTGCACCACGGGAACTGGGGAGCAAAGGTCGAGCAGTTAAGAAAACAAGTAGCGTCGGAGACGAGAGGACAGAGCGGCAAGGACATCGTTGTCCGGTGGAATCCACTCGGACAAGGTGGTGTTCGGGTGGAATTTTTATTTTGTCAAAAGTGTTTGAATTCTTAATGGGGAAGTTTGGCTTATGGTTAGGAATGTTAAAGAGGTATATTAATATATATCTTTATGTTAGAAACTACTACTGGTAGTTTATGCATTTAACTTTTGCTTCTGTGTCTTAAGATAACCCAGGCAATTACAGACTCCTCAGGTCTGCAGGCCTATCCCAAAACAAGCAATCATCTGCCATTCTACAGACGGGGTCGACCGACGAACTCTGTCGTTACAGGTCGACTCTGTTCCTTGTCGACCGAGGAACGGGGTCCTCGGTCGTTACAATACGACCCCAGTCCACTGTCGTTACGACCTGGCGCCGCACACTACCGAACCAAGTCGAGTCAAAACGTTAAGTACTCACTTGGGTAACATCAGTTCCCGTCCTTGGCCTGAAATCACCCGGAGAATTGTGCGAGGCTCTCGAGGGACACTCCAGTTCTGTTAGCTTGGGTGAGTGGCAATGTTTCAGCGAGTATTCGATCTCGCTACACCCCGCGTCACCCCGGCATTGATCAACACGTAAGATCGGATGACAGGTCTCTGTGTGAGGGAGTTGAAAGGTAAACAAGGGTCCGTGGTACCGTGAAATTTACATTCTTCTGATCAAGTTCAAAAGTTTATAGAGATAATAAAATACACCCCCAAAAGGATAGAATAGTTAGGGTGTTTCTACACTCTTAATATCATTCTGATCTACCCGAGATCGATGGCTGGGCAATTCAGGGGATCAAATTGCCCATCAATTTTATATTTGACTGCTGGTAAACAGTGGTGACATGATGCTGCCCACGGTCTAGACATACCCATAGTAGTACCAAGTACTTCAAGTTCGAGCCCAAAAATTTTCAAAATTATGGGTGGCCGCGCGATGAAGCGTCGCTTTGTAAATCGAAAATGCCACCCCCTTAGCCAGCTATTAGGAATCCTTGGAAACACAAACCGAAACTGTCTCTATTTTCCGCTTGTTACAACTTGTAATAAAGTTGTTACAGTTTGGCTTAACGTGTTTATGACGTATTAGAACGTTGTTACAACTTGCTATATTGGTTGTCATAATTGGTTAGGAGGTGTTAAAGCTTGTTCGAATGTTGTACCAACGTCGTAGTTTCGGTGTGTGTTTGGCGGGAAGGGAAGGTGTGAGCCCCAGTGAATCAGCTCCCTGCCCCTGCCGTCGGCAAAGTTCCCTAGACACACTGACTGTTGCAACACACTGACTGTTGCAACACACTGACTGTTGCAACAGAAAACGCAACAATGTCCTTCCGCCGTGAAATTCCCAAATCTTTACCGCACAACTATGTACACACTTTGTACAACTCAGATTAATAACGCATTCATTTTATTAATGACCGTTCATGGTTAACATATCATTTATATTCCTTTTCAGCATAACTGAGTTAGATAATAGTGAATACATTATTTTCTAAGATTTTAGCAAAATTATAAATACGGCTCCTTACATAAGACTGACTATGAAGTCAACGGTGTCCGGAATGGGAAGGAATATTTTAAAGTAAATCAGGCATGTATTAGGGAGTACCTAAGCGACAAAACACAATTACAGAGAATGAGAAGACTTCAGCGAGGTGAGACACTACCGACCTAGGATGTTGAGACCTCTCTTATAACTGACCAACGATAATGACCCCGGCTTCTCAGTGCCGAGGTATGCCACTAGACCAGCTCCAGAGCTGAGAGGAATGAGTTATGAGGAAAGGTTAAATTAATAATTACATCGCTGGAAGATTGAAAAACCAAGGGGGAAACGTGTTCACTTGAGACAGTTAAGCAAGTCCCAGCTGTGTCTGGGTACAAGTGACAGGATGAACAACCCAGCGGGTTTTCTTCCTATTGGGGAGTGTTGTACATGCTGCTATGGCGGTGTGGCCACTCACGGGATGAGTGGCGCTGCCCAATGAACTCGTCCCTCGGGGCAAAACTTAGAAAAACATCCAAAACGAACGTCAGAGATATTAGAAATAACTTGTTTAGTATCATAGTGAAAAAATAGAATGCAAATAGAAATTCAATTGTGAAATCGAACACAATTAACAGCTTCAAATGTAGATATGAAATAATTCCATAAACTCTGAATTAAGAACACCAGTTGATTGATGGTTAAAAGGCTGGACCAAAGAGCTGAAGTACAACTGCCACAAGAACAATTAGGTGAGGTAACTTAGGTGAACAGATCCATCGAACCATCCAAGAACATATCTACTAATCCACGCCAATCACACATCCAACTATCCGTTATTCCAGTCATCCATTCCATAAACTGTCCAATCACGCACTGCACTCATACCCTCACCAACCACACTCTAATCTGGACACGTCAACCACCTCAGCAATCCAATCCTCCAGCCAAGCAACCATCAGCTTAACCCTCCACCCAACCACCAACACAACCCTCCACCCAACCACCAACACAACCCTCCACCCAACCACCAACACAACCCTCCACCCAACCACCAACACAACCCTCCACCCAACCACCAACACAACCCTCCACCAACCACCAACACAACCCTCCACCCAACAACCACCTGAACCCTCCACCCAACCACCAACACAACCCTCCACCCAACCACCAACACAACCCTCCACCCAACCACCAACACAACCCTCCACCCAACCACCAACACAACCCTCCACCCAACCACCAACACAACCCTCCACCCAACAACCACCTTAACCCTCCACCCAACCACCAACACAACCCTCCACCAACCACCAACACAACCCTCCACCCAACCACCAACACAACCCTCCACCCAACCACCAACACAACCCTCCACCAACCACCAACACAACCCTCCACCAACCACCAACACAACCCTCCACCCAACCACCAACACAACCCTCCACCCAACCACCAACACAACCCTCCACCAACCACCAACACAACCCTCCACCAACCACCAACACAACCCTCCTCCCAACCACCAACACAACCCTCCACAAAACCACCATCACAACCCTCCACCCAACCACCAACACAACCCTCCACCAACCACCAACACAACCCTCCACCAACCACCAACACAACCCTCCACCAACCACCAACACAACCCTCCACCAACCACCAACACAACCCTCCACCCAACCACCAACACAACCCTCCACCAACCACCAACACAACCCTCCACCAACCACCAACACAACCCTCCACCAACCACCAACACAACCCTCCACCAACCACCAACACAACCCTCCACCCAACCACCAACACAACCCTCCACCAACCACCAACACAACCCTCCACCAACCACCAACACAACCCTCCACCAACTCGACAAGGGCAGCCTAGCACACACCCACCCGGTCTCCACTCTCAATCAAGCCTCGTATTTTTGTCGCTGTTCGCTCTCACGTCTCTATCAGTAATTTAAGGGGTCAGAGATAACCACCCTCCTCCCTCCAGGGGGCTCGAAGCGGTGTTTGGCAAGGACAAACACCACACAGAGCAGGCCAAACACAGGGCAGGCGGAGGGCAGTGAGTCAGTACGGGACGTTCCAAGCAATTACCGCAAGCAAACGCATTTTTCTTCCGAACAAACAGCGCTTGAGAGAGAGAGGAATTAAAAAAAGGTTAAAAAAAAAAAGCATAGCAGCCGGCACTTGATGCAATATTCGCAAAGCAAAAGGCAAACAAGATCCTTTATTGTTGCTTATTTTTATTCTTTATTTCTTTCGGTGGCATTTTTATTGTGTGAGAAATTCAAAGCATACAAGATCCTTATATTTCATAGAGACGAAGAGCGTTGTTAAACAGCAGATTATAAAAGCGAAGAGAAATATAGTATTTTTGTCTTTGTCAGGCATGGTAAAGGGAGCCAAATTGGTAGAAAGTGGGTAGGGGGCGAGGGGGGCAAGGGACGAGGGGGGGTAGGGGGCAGGGGGTGAGAGAGAAAGAAATAGTCAGCAGATAGTTTGGTACGGATGAACAGCAGGGAGGAAAGTACCAATGTAGGCAGTAGGTCGGCTGGCACTCCTACTTGCAAAGCAGGAATGAGAGACAGTGTTAAGAAGTGTTGTGCTTAGGAGTATGATGGGTGGTAGTAGGATTAGGATGAGTGGTAGCAGGATTAGGATGGATGGTATCAGGATTAGGATGAGTGGTAGTAGGATTAGGACGACTGGTAGCAGGATTAGGATAAGTGGTAGCAAGATTAAGATGTGTTGTGCTAGGATTAGGATGGGTGGTAGCAGGATTAGGATGCTTCCTACACGTTCCTCCTCGCCATTCAGAATGATATACACGCAACATCTGCTATTTAGTTACAATTTTTATATTTAAGGCACGTTTAGACTTTTATTTCCTTTATTTAAACGAATTAAAATTAAGACTTTACAGATGATGACGTAATCCGGTCATGAAATCCTCTCAGCCAATCATGTGCGAGCAATAACGTGACCAAATATTATTGACCACAGAAAAATATATATATCACATGATCAACTTCTATTGGCCAGGATATCAAGGGTGAGCAGTCACGTCCAATCAGGAGACAGGAAGATTTCTACAAGCGCGGCTGCGATTGGCTCTCACAACCAGAGGAAAAAATCTACTGTTGACAGTTCTGAGAGAAGCCTCATGTATTATACATTGAGAAAAATTGCGTGGCATTATACATTAGACGGCGGTTCGATGTATGATCATGAATGATACATTATATTTGTAATTTGTTTGGCCTGGGACGGGAAGTCTGTATATATATATATATATATATATATATATATATATATATATATATATATATATATATATATATATATATATATATATATATATATATATATATACATATATATATATATATATATATATATATATATATATATATATATATATATATATATATGCATACATACATACATACACACACACACACTTTAGGCTTTTTTCGAGGTCCCACCTCGAGGTTACGTTTTTCGAGGTTACTCTAGGCTAAGGTATGGCTAAGTTAGGGTTTTATTACGTTCGGTTATGTTATTACGGTGTATATTGACGATAATGTAATATATAGAATTAAAAAACTATTTGACTGTACCCGAAAATTCCGTTTACAGAAAACCAAATTCTTCAAAGAAAAAGTTTCCAGCATACACTTTTTTTATATTTTAAACCAACAATTTATAATACAATACAGTTACAACTTCAAAATAATCTTTATGACAGAGGTTCATTTGCCGGTTTATATGTGAACCATTACTGGATTATATGTTTGGAGACTATCAGAATTATCTAGATAACTATCCAGGTGGTTTGAAGGTGGGTGTGGTTTCTCGTGATAATGGATTTGATCTGAAGACGGGCTCCACTAAGACAGGAATTAGGGATATGGCTTGCTGGGTTCTGTATATCTTATCCTGTCCCACAGTCCCATGTTCAGTGACTGTCAAGACGTCGGCTTGACCAGCCGTGTATAAAGTGGCGCGCTGGGCGTTCTTGGAACTACATCAATAAGTGGTCAGCTAAATTAGGTCACTGTAAAGCTTGCTTTATTACATCATTTTTCATTCCTTAGTTGGCATTCATATAATCATATAAATATTGTATGCCAATGATTTAATAACTCTTGGATCTGATACTCAACGAATATCCGTCTATTTTCACAGAGAATTTCGTGTTTGAAGAGTAAAGGTCATCTTAGCCTGAACTTTTTGTATTATTTAGTGACTGAATGTATCACTCAACCCGTCGTGACATTGTGAAGTGTTTCATATTTTACTGCAAGTGTTGGCAACTTTATTCACTATCATGTTGCAGTACAGTGCAATAGTTGGTATGTCAGTGTGGAGGTTTACATACAATATCGTTGCTGAATACACTTAACCCGTCTCATGTATGTGAAAAGAAAGTGACTATGTGTTGGTCCGTCCTGGCCCCTTATTCAGTCGTTTCGGTCCGTCCTGGGGCCAGATTCACGAAGCAGTTACGCAAGCACTTACGAACCTGTACATCTTTTTTCAATCTTTGGCGGCTTTGTTTACAGATATTAAACAGTTAATGAGCTCCGACGCACCAGGAGGCTGTTTATAACAATAACAACAGTTGATATGGCAAGTTTTCATGCTTGTAAACGGTTTAATAAATGAAACCGAAGCCGTCAAAGATCGAGGAAAGATGTACACGTTCGTAAGTGCTTGCGTAATTGCTTCGTGAATCTGGCCCCAGGACCCTTATCAAGTCGCGACAAAGCAAAAGGCACGACAGCGGCTCATCACTGATGGCACAAGACAAGCATCACGTGAATATCTCTGAATAACACTACACAAAGACATTCTTAATTCTATCAGAAAAAACCTAACCTTTGATTTATCTCAATGTCTTCCGTACACGTAAAATGTTACTCTCCAACCTGCCAAACTTACTTGTTAGTTGGAACGCGAGATGCGATAGAAGTAACAATTGAAAGTCTGATGGCTGATATTTGGAAAGACTTAAATAATGAGACGTGGTTTTTGGCGTTAGCATATATGTAACACTGAGCCTGACTCTTGGTACTTCGTCGGAATTGAGCTGATGTGTTGGTTAGATTGTTAACTTGGCTGATGGTGAACAGTATCATACAATCACCGCCTGGTTAGTATTTGTGGTCTTAGAAGGCGTCAAGGGGTCTGTGGCGCTTGTGTGGCCTCAAGCAACCTAACTTAATGCCTCGTTTGGTCTACTGAGCAGTTTATATTTTTGTAGTCGTGAAGATCTGTGTACATCAGCAAAATAATTTCATAGCAAGTACGCCATAGAAATGTCAAAGAAAATACGACAAAAATTTCAAAGAAAGTACGCTAAAGAAATTTCAGAGAAAGTATGCCAAAAAATATAGAAAGTACGCCAACAAAATTTCAAATTAAATATGCACACCAAAAAGTTACAAAATATGTGTTGAAGTAATTTTGCTCAAACGAATACGACTGGTGAACTTTATGCTGGATTGAATGCCAAAGGAATTGTTTAAAGAAATAGTCCGACTTGGACTTATCTAGAGTCTTCCTTAAGGTCACCGTTGTTCTGAAACACTAAAGACTAAAACTCAATTAGTATTAAGTTTTAGTCTTTAGCGTTTTTCCTGCCCGAAACGCTTTGTGTAATAGTGGCTTTAGGCATTGTATGTACTAGCTCTATCTATAAATTCATCCAAATCTGTATCACCCCTTGTATGTATATACTTTACCTAAATAAACATTTGATTTGATTTGATTGATTGATCTGAGGAACTCCTCCTCATTGGTCTCCCCCGGGGGTAAGAATTTCATGTGATTGAAAGTGTTTTTATGTGCTGAAGAAGGTCAATAATTATCACTGTACAACTTTAGAATAATGACCTTGAAATGGCCTTGCAAAGCTTAGCAGGGTGAACAATCCAGCGGGTTTTCTTCCAGTTGGAGAGTGTTGTACATGCTGCTATGGCATGTACATCACTCACAGAATAAGTGGCTCTGCCCAATAAACTCGCCCCTCGGGGCAAAATGTTAATTTAACAGTATTATCTCCAACACTTAAAAATAACTAACATTTACTATAAAGTAATTTCACTGTGATGAATAAAAACCCAAATTAATATTTTCTTTAACATTTACAACAATCCCATTTTTTTATACATAATAACTTCCAAGTGTAACAGTATTTAGCTACGACTAAACAACAGTCAAACAAGAGTCTACAAGAGTCTACAAGAGTCAACAGTCATACAAGAGTCTACAAGAGTCAAACAACAGTCTACAAGAGCCTAAACCCACCAGAGAACGACACTATGGGATCCCAAGAGCCCCACCACACAACCTCTGAAGAGGAAGGTCGTGCACTTTCTTACACTGCTCTACAGAACACTGTGATACCTATAGTTTGATGTCAGGACATGCGAGTTAGACAACACTAAAAGAGACAAGAACAAGGGAACAAAGCAGCTAGTACAAGGGCGACCCCTGGAACAGTATTCTTTAAGTGGCCAGGGACGGCCTGCAGCAGTACCCAGGAGGAGGCCAGGGACGGCCTGCAGCAGTACCCAGGAGGAGGCCAGGGACGGCCTGCAGCAGTACCCAGGAGGAGGCCAGGGACGGCCTGCAGCAGTACCCAGGAGGAGGCCAGGGACGGCCTGCAGCAGTACCCAGGAGGAGGCCAGGGACGGCCTGCAGCAGTACCCAGGAGGAGGCCAGGGACGGCCTGCAGCAGTACCCAGGAGGAGGCCAGGGACGGCCTGCAGGAGGCAAGAGACCAGTAGGCGGTGACTTCGGAGCCCCCAGAGGTCTTGAGAGGGAGCTGGATTTCCGTAGTGTGCAGAAGAGGCCATTAATGTGTGACTTAGTGAGGGTTTTACCCCTGCCAGACTCTCGTCTTGGCCGCCTGATGACTCCCCTTTGCATATTCTCTCTCCCGTTCCCCCTTCTTCCTACACCTCTTTCTCTCCCTCCTCCTTCTTTTTCTCTCTTCTACGTCCGCGTCTCTTCCTTCTTTCGCTTACCTACTCACCATTTTTGGCATTTTTCTGTTTCGTTTTGTACTCCTGCTTCTCTTCTGCTTTCTCGACCTAATACACTTTTGTTTCTTGTTGATCCTCTCCTTCCTGATTCTCTTCTTTTTCTTTCCTTCCTTTTTTTCTTGTGCTTCCTTTCCTCTTCTTTCTTACTTCCTCTTAATTCCACTATGCCTCTTCCCATTATTCCTCTCCTTCTACCCTTTTATTCCTCTTCCTTTTCCTCAGTCTAATTGTGATTATATTTCTGACTTGCAGCTGATGGTGTTATCTTGGGCTCTCAGCCTAGCGCCTCTCCCGGCTTCCCAGGAGCCGTAAATGCCTCGCTCTTTATATTTTCCACTGGAGAGCGAGCCCCAGCACCCGAGTGGAGGTATCAGAGGCAACCAGCACACGCTGCCTTGAATTACATGTGGACTTCATATGGAAGAGAGAGGGAGAGAGAGAGAGAGAGAGAGAGAGAGAGAGAGAGAGAGAGAGAGAGAGAGAGAGAGAGAGAGAGAGAGAGAGAGAGAGAGAGAGAGAGAGAGAGAGAGAGAGAGAAAAAGAGAGAGAGAGAGAAAGTGGGCTACTTACCCAGCATGGTAAGTAGCATACTGGGATCGCCCTGAGTAACTAGTACTATATGTAAAGCTTCAATCACTTTCTTCACCAGAACTGGGCTAACTAGGATTTTCCCCTGCTGGCCTAGGGTCCAATCCCAGGGGAAATTATTTGGAGTTCTGATCATAAACTGATGCTTCGGAACTCGTCTCCCCCAAAAATCTACGCACTATAGATCAAATTAGCCAGCGATCTGAGGCGGTGGCCAGCAGAGACAGCTCCACACACCTCAGTCATGTAAAGGATAGATCAATTAGGGAAAAAAATTGGAAGCGGCGAAGGTTTTTAAAACAGAAAGTTGTGTGTGGTAGATTTATGTGTGACTAGGATAACAGGGCACGATAGCGAAGATTTACATGAATTAAATAACAAGAGAGAAAGCGATATGTCAGTTATAAGAGAATCAGCGATATCAATAATAGTGCAAGAACAAAAAAATATGAGGCTTCGGCCCTGACCGACACATTGCCCCCCCCCCCTTGACCGACACCTTGCCCCCCCCCCCGTGACCGACACCTTGGCCCCCATGGCATTAAGAAGGGAATGAGACATATATCAAGAAAATGAGACATAAATCACGACAATGAGACCCTGCAGACTTTGCACAGTCGTCGAGTATTGACACAACATTACCTCCTCCTCCGTTCGGCCTGGGGTTCCGGTCTCTGGGGTCACACTGTATCTTGACCCCTGGGGTCACATTCTCCTATCCCAGCCCATTGACCCCATACCCCCAGCTCCTGACCTCTCAAAAGCTGCATTACAGAGTAATTGCCAGAGGCTGAAAGCAATATTCTTCTGAAATAATTATGGAAATATAATTTATATTTTGATAAATCTAATTAGCTTGTATTAATTAATGAGAAAACTATTTTAAGATATTCGTGGCAGTGTTTTTGACATTTTGGGGATGAAGGGGGTTTTATTCTACTTTTTAAAAGGACTTTGTAGCTATTTTATTTGTTAAAAATATATTGTAGCATTTGTTCATAATGGAGAACTATTTTTTTAAGAACTCCAACTGCCCGAATGTGAGCATGGCTCGACACCATGATAGCCACTATGTCAGGGTGAGGTAGTGTGATAACCACTATGTCACGGCGCAACACAATGATAGCAAAAATATCAGGACACTATGATAACCACGAGTCATGAACTCACTACGATAGCCACTATGTCATAGCCAGACACAATGATAGCAAATACGTCAAGACCCACAACACACTAAGATATCCACTGTGCCTTGATCACACACTATGACCCCCCCGGTCGCTACTGTCATGACCTAACTCTGATGGTCAATATGTCATTGCTCCTGCTGATGTCTTTTCTTGCTTTAGATTGAACCACCCGGAACAAATGTTCCAAGTAGCACGGTATATGGTGACCCCGTAGTGGACTTGAAACTTGCTGAGCTACACCCCGTTCCCATGGGTGTAAACTTTGTTCACATCTAAAAACAAAAAAAAAGAAAATCTTGAAAGTTTGTGTACTCATAACTACCGACAGTGCGACAATTAAATAATGATGTAATCACAATGGAAGTATCAAGAACAATATGGCGCCGGTGTTATACTCAAATAATATGGCGGTTGAGATATAACCAATCACAGGCGAGTAGGCCTCTGACGTCACGCCAAACAGAGGTCTACTCGCCTGTGAACAATTATGACGTCACTATACATACCACGGCGTCAGAACAGCGCAGAATGGTCAGCCAATTTGAAATTAGCTCAACAGTCAATTTTCCTTGGTTCGTTTTGATCCCTCGAGATCGCCGCCTGCTAGCCTCTGGTAAACGAGTTTACTCTCTTGCTAGTCTTGGTGATGTTGTGATCAACACAACATCACGAAGGTTGCGACCCTCAAGCCCCCTTCCGAGCCGAGACTCTGCATGAGGGTCGGAACCGCAGGTTTGGAACAGCAGATGGACTTCGGAGCGTTGCGGATAGCTAGCATACATCAACTGACAGTTCTGGCCAGGTTGCAGCCAGTTAGATGTAGGCTAGGCTTGCCTTGGTATGCTGACCGTGGACCAAGAGCTGAAGCCACATCGTTGTGCCCAATGGCGAACATGAAGGTAGCGTCATGAGCGAAGCAATTCTGTAGTTAAAGAATCAATGGGACACCAGGACGGGCCAAAGAATCCTGAGCTCAGCACTTGTCAAGTCAACTGTCAGGGGGGGGGGGGGAGGACCTGATTACTCGGTGACTGATAGTTGTAACTGTGGCAGTGAACAACTGATGCGTGACTGTTCATCCCTGGCACAGTAGCAAGACTGTGTCACTCTTGTCAGTCACGTCTCCTTGGTCTGCTTACCAAATGGCATTCACTTATTACTCCCATATAAAGTGGCATAATAATTATTTTGATATTATTATTTACAAGGTGATATTCTCTTTCATTTACCGATGCGGTACATCGATTATATATATATTAATTCCAGGAAGGGATTTCTAATGGCGGATGGAAAACCAGTTGAGTTAGATCTCGAGTTCCAATATTCCTACAAAACGAATTTAAAATGAAAACAGACTACCATAATCAAGTGACATTTGTTCATTAACTAATGTGTATATTTATCTGTCCTGACATTTATACAAGTCGAATGATGGCCTTTTGAAAGGACATTGCATTACTAAATATATGATAGAGTCTTCTGAAAGGGAATATACCCCGTGTTATATGATGATATTGTTCATATAACACAATATCATCATATGTCATATGATGATATTGTTCATCATATGAATTATTATGTACATTTCCATATTTGTTTTCCCCATACAGCAGAACGAGAGAAGGTAAACGTTTCAGTAGTTTTGATTTACATCTTGTTTACATGTAATATATATAGGTGATGTGTTGACTGTATGTACATGTGTAGATATCCGCCCTTGTTTATATTGCATATAAAGCTTGATAAATAAATAAGTACAATTTACAACCTTTTCTGGAATTGAGTAAATTTTGTTAAATTACGGCTTTAATGTGACCTGTCAGTAAAACAATTATGTGAACACAAATTCAGTTGTGTTAAAAAAGCAAGCCTAAATGTCACATTAAATTCGGAGACAATTAGAATCGATGTTATTCTAATGAAACTTATTATCTTCAATTGTGATTGTATTGTAAAACAATAAAATGAAGAAAAATGTGGAGTTTTTCGTGAACTTTACAACAATAAACTAAAATTAATTATTATAATATAAAATCCTTACAAAAACACATAGTCAATGTTTGCATTATGTAAGTCAGATGTAAACGGGAACTAAAAGCCTTTATTAACAGTAATAAAAATCAGAAATAAATAATCTTGTAATATTTTATTCAACAGTGCGCGTTAATTATTAATTAATAACCCTACTACTTTACTCGCGTATCCTGCAACTTCCACGTCGACCCTAATGTGTAAACTCGGTTTATACACACGAGTAAATCTGGCGAATCAATAAGGCTGTGCATATATAACTTGTGAGAAAGACTTGTGAGAAAGACTTGTGAGAAAGACTTGAGAAAGACTTGAGAAAGACTTGTGAGAAAGACTTGTGAGAAAGACTTGTGAGAAAGACTTGAGAAAGACTTGAGAAAGACTTGTGAGAAAGATTGAAAGATGGACGCAAAACGATTGGCGGATCATGATTAGGAAAAACCACGGTTCTGAATAACCTAACATGTATGATTACAAAAAACATTTTCTTTTAATAAGTTAAAAAAAATATATATAAATAAATTATTATATGTGGAGGAGTACCTTATAACTTATTATTTTTGTACTAGGCTTAAATCCTAGGCTCAAATTGAAAGTGGTTTTTTGATAATGTTCATACTTATGGAAATGTAATTAGGACTATAGTCTTAATTAATGTGCAGACAATACCCTTATACCTTAAAAAATTATTTAAATGACGTTAATATAAATAGGATTGGCTTGGATCAACAGCCCTTCGGTACAAGCACCTATATATTTTTTGTTTTATTCTTATGAAGAAATATGCATTTTATACAGTTTTATTGATCCTAGTCATTGCAAGATCTTTTGTAATCGATATTAGAGCAGGTATGGAGCAAAGACAAGAAATAATTTAATAATGGGTACAAAAGTTAGTAGATATTGACAGGAAGGTTTGAATACAGCGAGATGTATACATACACACTCTAAGTATACTTGCTACTTGCTTAAGACTATACATGTCTTAAGCCCAACACTAAATTTCCTGGTAATCCAGTAAGCTATTGTAGGTCTTACTAAGGATCCGGAGATTGGCCTTAATAACGATCCGGAGGTTGAGAGGCCTTGATAACGATCCAGAGGTTGATAGGCCTTAATAACAATCCCGAGATAGGCCTTAATAACGACCCGGAGGTTGATAGGCTTTAAGGCCAACATCAAACATGCAAGTTGGTCAATTAGCTATTGCGGCTTTAAGCTTAAACCCAAGACTATTCCTGACAAATGTTGGGATCGAAGCCTGAGAAAAGAAAACGGAATAGAAGACTAACTCTCAACCGTAGAGAAATTAAATATATTTAATAACTTGAGTCCTGATTAAAATTAATTGAAAATCTAGACACATAATATGGCCAGTACTAAGGTGCATACGAAACGCTTTGGTTATTAAAGAAATAATGTTAATTAATGGAGACAGAATTATGACAGAAAACACCCATCAAAGTGGAAATTTTGACGCACATGGTATAAAGGAATATTTCTAGTCTGAGGTTGGAAGAAGCGTTCACCTTACCCCTTGGGAATGACCAGGTTCTGGGGCGGTGATTTGCATACCTGCGGGGGAAGAATAGGAATGTAATTAGACGATAGAAATGACTTTGTATACATGCATCGTTTAATACATGAAGGAGATTCATAATCATTAATGTATCGGTAGGTACCAATAGGATCTGCCTCATGTGGGCCAATAGACCTTCTGCATTTTCTGTTAATCTTATGTTCTTAATAATCTTGGTAATCATAGGGGATGAAGTAGATTATAAATTAAAATAATTTTCATTAGCCGTGTGTGTGTGTGTGAGTATGTGTATATGTATGTGTATGTGAATGTACGTGTCTAGTTGTACCTAACGTACATAACCCGGTGATATTCAGTTACCCAGAGACGATACGAAAACCGAATCGGATTTTCCCATAAGAAATAATGCAAATTGAATTAATCCGTTCCACACCCCCAAATATATTAAGTAAAAAATACATTTTATACAGGATAATACTCTTGCATACCTTACCTTTATTGAAGACTTGTTGGTGTATAGAAGACAGTGAGGAAGGGGGAGGAGGAGGAGAGGTGTTAGTGTTTGGAAGGGATATCCCCCTTCCATTATAACAGCAGTGATAACATTTCTCTCTTACGTTTTGCATGCATACCAGTAAGACCTGGCTGTGGCTCACTGCTTGCTTGTCTTACTAAAAATCTGTCTATAGACACCTGTTTTTCCCTACGTTTTAACACTTGTCTGTAGCGAGACATCACATTCTCACTATGAATGATCTCTTGTTTTTTCCTCTATCGTCATCCTCACAACTATTTCCTTTGGTTGAACATTACCACTGACTTTCTTGGAACCCATGACGTGATATACAATAAGAACTTTTATGTTCAGAACCCCAAAAAGCACAAAAACAATGAAAATCTTCACAGAGAATTCAAACGCGATCATCACCAGGCGGGAGACACTGATAAACTGAAAATCAAAATAAACTGATAAACTGAGCCAGGTGCTCAGGGGATCCGTACGTGTATAAACAAATTCCGAAAACCGAGGCAAACAAACAACGAGTATCGAATTGAATTTTTCTAAGAAATTGAGCAATTGAGTACGAGAACCGAAGTTTTACTGTATGTGTTTTAACGAGACGGACTGGTAGCCTCTGCTGCCCAAGAGGTGGAGCGTGTCGAAGCCTAGTTACTATGCCCTACTCCTTCACACTGCCATGTATTTATGTATGAAGATTAACATTTTAAAAGCACTACAATCACCTTCTGTGGATGATTGTTCAAGAAATCACTGAACTATATGTTTAACATATCTCTAACCCTGTCCATGGAGAAGAGGAGAAAATGTATAAATGTTAGTAAGCATATTAAATGTGTGGCCACACCTGTGGACACGCGTTTAAGAAAAAATATATATTACTTTTTTTTGTAAATGTACAACAAAAAATGCTCACGTAATAAGTTCACTATACAAGTATAATGAACTATAAGAAAATATTGATTTTCTATTAGGATGCATTATTTTTTTTAAATTGTATTAATATTTTTTTGTAGATAATGTATTTTTGGAGGGGTCAAAATAGATGGCATTCAGGTGTCCTGAAACGTCATGTATATGGGGACAACCCCCCCCCCCCCATATGACCCGATTTGACCAATAAAACGATTCAAATATAATGTAGGGGTATTATTTACAGGAATTCAACCAATCAGGAGGCACTCAGCAACTAAGCAGGAATGTGAAATCCAGCTCACTCGTGGAAGATTTACTGAAAAAGAGTGCAACCTGTGCAGTCTTAAAATGACAGTGATTGACAGATTTCAATGACAAACATCATTTGAGACATTGTCGAGAGCCTGAAGTCTTATTCACCGTCAAAGCAAAGTCAGGTGTGATGATTTGTGTCAGCGAATAAACATGATGATTGGTGATTCGTCAGACTACATGTAATATTCAGTGAGCGCTTCACCAAGATTTCTCAACCCACACCGCTCGCTAGTGAGGCTGCAGGAATACATTCTCTTGACGAGGCTACACCCAGTGCAAGTAGTCAAACATTTAAGACTAAGATCGTCGCCAACAACAGACATTTGCTACCTCTTCTCCTCACACGGATCTGAACATCTCGGGAAATAGGTTGCAATAATGTTAAATTGTACTTGTGAAAAATATGAAGTATTATTAGAGGAAAATTTACTCCCATTGTCGCCTCGATATAGGAGGAATTTTTAAGTCTAATTATGCAGGGTGCATAAATATTGATCAATTAAAAATGTGAGATGTTGTAGAGTGAGATAGACTCGGTTATTGTGGAGGCAGTGAAACTTACTTTTGTTAGCAGTGAGACCTACTTCTGCTGGCAGTCTAGCTGTTGTGATTTTGTAAATATTATTTTGTGTTTTGCTCGAATTGCGAGAATGGCAGAAAATAATTTTTTTAGAGGAAACAATGGGATTTTCAATTTACGCGAGTTAGTGAGGCCATTTTGTGAATAAAATCCATTGTGTAGCGAAGTGCGCGCGCAGGTCGTTTAATTTACTCAAGACAACTCAATGAGTCGTCATCTGAGTAATCTACTCAGTGAGGTTTGTTCAATGTTTTGTAATTGTAAATATGGCTGAAGTCTTTTTGCTGTTAAGTTGACATTTACTGAATTTCCAGCAATTGAACGTCAGTCAATTGACATTTAAAATCGCATACAATTACTGATTTAATGTTAATTGGAAATAATGTTTAATGACGCAGTTATATTTGTTACCGAGAGGTAAATAGTGAGAGCAGACTCTCTGGTGAGGCTACACCACTGCAAGTATTACTATTGACAGGTGGGACCAGACTCTTAACATACATCTGAAAATAAAGGAAGTGACGACGTTTCGGTCTGTCGTGGACCATTATGAAGTGATGATGTTTCGGTCCGTTCTGAACCACTATATCAAGTAACGACGTTCCAGTCCGTGACCATTATCAAGTAACGACGTTTTTGGTCCATTAACAACTCGTCAGTTCCTATACTTTCCTGTAGAGTGACCACCTTGATAGTGTGACAACCTACACTGTGGTGAGCTTGGTATAGCGTGTTCCTTTGTATAGTGGTCAACTTGATATTGTGAGTACCCCCTGTGCAGTGATCAGCTTGATACAACGTGTTCCAGTGTACTGTGGGTCAGCTTGATATAGTGTGTCATACACAGTGGGTCAGCTTAATGAAGCGTCACTGTACACAGACAGTAGACACCTTGACAAAGAGAGCCTTCCCTCTACAGTGACTATCACTGTAAGGAACCTTCTCCCTATAATACACAATCACAATACTTTTCCTCAAGTTTCGTGCTTTCTTTCACGTTTCCCCAGTAATGGCAACACAGCAGGCAATCAGGTCGTTTCAATGCCTATTTCAGGTAACAGTGGTCTTTTATGAACTGAATAAGTTATCATGATAATAATATTAATAATAATAATAATCGGCTGGCGAGGCTGGGGTAATTGCGGATTGGTTGTCACATACATAAATATACATATATTATGGGTGCGCAAATATGTGTTTAGTTACCTTTTGAACAGAGCAACATGGCCTTGTTTACAAACAATTATTATTATTGTTTACATTGGGAGGACAGCTGTTGGGGCAGGATTTAGAAAGCAAAATTATTACCGACTCTTTTTAATTATTTTCTTCAGTGATTGTTTAACAAATATTTTGCAATGAATATTTTAATTATTTCGTATTTAAGTAAATGCTTGAGGTGAAAATTGTGTCGTTAATATTTGTTGTGTTGTGAGAGAGCCGCTGATTATAAGAGATCCTGTTGTTTTGATTAGATGTTTGTCTGTGAGCCCAGCTGCTTGGTCCAGCGGGTCTGTGAGCCCAGCTGCTTGGTCCAGCGGGTCTGTGAGCCCAGCTGCTTGGTCCAGCGGGTCTGTGAGCCCAGCTGCTTGGTCCAGCTGGTCTGTGAGCCTAGCTGCTTGGCCCAGCTGGTCTGTGAGCCCAGCTGCTTGATCCAGCTGGTCTATGAGCCTAGCTGCTTGGCCCAGCTGGTCTGTGAGCCCAGCTGCTTGGTCCAGCTGGTCTGTGAGCCTAGCTGCTTGATCCAGCTGGTCTGTGAGCCCAGCTGCTTGGTCCAGTTGGTCTGAGCACTTGAGAGCTCACTAATAGACCTTAGTTTGAAACAATTTGTAGTGTCAGAGTGAGAACCTGTAGTCGTTACAGCATCTCTCACTACCTTAGTCACACTCTGCCTTAATTGCTCTACCACACTGCCCAAAACATCTTTAAATACGTTGTTGTTTAATAACTACATAATTTTTTTAAGTTTCAGATATGTTGACGACAGACTAATTTTGAAATTTTGAATTGAATGTCAGATTCAGTGTCGGTTGGCGCCGTTTTCGCGGGTCGTGTGCGCGGGTACCAGGCTACGCGGATGTTGGAGGCTACCTCATATGTCCCAGATGCGCACTTGCATTCTTATTGGTCCTTGCCTGTGGCGGTCACCCAATCACGGGATGTCCTGCGGTCATGTGATGTAAGTGACGGAGTCCGGAGACTGCGGATTGGAGCTGGCACGCCACTAGTGCCCCACATTCATGACAGGTCAGGGGCTGTTGCGAGGGAGTTCTGAGTTTTATCAAAACAAAAAAGTGTCGTTTTCATGGAAACCTGACCCAACATGAGGATTCTAGTGGCTCACCGAAAGACAAACGACCCTTGAAGAAGCAGTGAATTAAGAGATTGCAAGATTTCAGTAATGGGGTAGGCTGTCACAAGCCAAAGCCACCGTTCTTGCGTCAGAATGTGGCTTGTTTCCACATACACGCACGCCTGCGAATTGGGACAATATTTTGCTTCGCGGAGAGTTAGCGAGAAGTTGGCGAGAACTTCTATCTCCTGTCCGTCACCCGTCTAAATGTTCGTCACCCGTCTCACACCGCAGGCCCTCCGAATTGCTGTGGCTCTCCGCCTCGCTGCCCCAATCCACATCGAATACAGGTGTATTTGCGGCGAGGCAGTGGCCGACAGGTACGGCCGGCATGGTCTTCTCTGCCAAAGGACAGGAAGGATGGCATGCAAGACACAGCTAGGTTAATGACATTATTAAGAGGAGCCTTAGCACAGCCGGTTGTCCAGCAGAGAGAGAACCTCGATATCTAATCCCGCAACTCTGATAAGCGTGTCGGTCGTCCAGACGGGATCACAGTGAACCCCTGGAAGAATGGCAGGCAGTTGGTGTGGGACTGCACTTGCGTTTCAACTTTAGCCAACACCTATGTTGACTTCAGAGCTGCACAGGCAGGAGGTGCTGCCAATCACCGGGAAGCAGCCTCGTAAATACAGAGATCTTGATCACCACTACAATTTTGTCCCCATTGCATCAGAGCGTTCAACTGAATCTAATATATTAGAAAACATTCTAATAATCTATCCTGCACTTGCTTGTAGTCGTTAATATTTTCAACAGCAATTCTAACGAATTAAAACTGTTCTATGTAGCATTGAACAATTAAAAGCTGCATCTTTTATTTTTGTAAAGCAAAACACAATATCTGATGCAGTATTCTGCAGCCGTCAGGAAGAGGTAGAATTGTTGCACTGTTATTTAAATCTCTTGTCGGTGCGATCCTCTGTCCTGTGTGGCAGTGAATATGAGCAGCATCCTCACTGTCCTGTGTGGCAGTGAATGAGAGCACCATCCTCACTGTCCTGTATGGCAGTGAATATGAGCAGCATCCTCTCTGTCCTGTGTGGCAGTGAATATGAGCAGCATCCTCACTGTCCTGTGTGGCAGTGAATATGAGCAGTATCCTCACTGTCCTGTATGGCAGTGAATATGAGCACCATCCTCACTGTCCTGTGTGGCAGTGAATATGAGCAGCATCCTGACTACAATAAGTCACATCTGAATTACTCGAATTAAACCAAATTATATATATATATATATATATATATATATATATATATATATATATATATATATATATATATATATATATATATATATATATATATATATATTGATTATCAATACAGATACAAAAATATATCTATAAGCAAGTGTCGGGAAGAGATTGGTCAGTAGCAAGGCCGGAGCTGTAGGAATGTAACCATTTGAAGCCAAATCTCCTTCATATGGAGAAGCAACACAATGATAACCAAACAGGCATTTAGGAAAATGTCAAGTGTGATTTTGATGGTGAGTTTCGACCTAGTGATTTCGTGAGACAGGTCTTCGTGCATATCCAATAGTCACTGACCATATTGCGTACCCAAAAATAGTATACAATGACATTTGGTGAACTGCAAGAATTATTATTCCCTGGACTTTAGACAGACAGGCAACAGATGGTGACATGATCAAGGGACCTTATGAGTGTACGTTATTCCGCAATGTGTAAATTAAAAATATATGAATGTAGGAATCTGCAGAAGGCCTATTGGCATATGCCAATAGGCCTACTATGCGTCCATGTGAGACAGCTCCTTTTGATAGAGAGCCCCATAGTATATATATATATATATATATATATATATATATATATATATATATATATATATATATATATATATATATATATATACGAGCTCTGGCTGGAAGAAGGGTACCGGTAGCCTCGGAGAAAAGTACACACAATGCATTAGAAGGGATTTTGAGGTAGAAGGGGTACCCGATTGGACCCTAGTGTCTTCCTCCTTTTTCTACCATTTCCCTCCTTTCCCCTTTCCACCCGACCTCCCCCCCCCCCTTTACCACCCCATATGCCCTCGTCTTCCTCACCCTTTATCCTCCAATTCATCCCTCCCCCTCTTACCCACCTCTATCTTACCTTTGCTTTCCCCTTTGCTTACCTTTGCTCTATCTTACCTTTGCTTTGCTTTGCTTTGCTTGAGATATTTGATATTAGAAAAAACTTTTTTAGTGTCAGAGTGGTTGACAAATGGAATGCATTAGGAAGTGATGTGGTGGAGGCTGACTCCATACACAGTTTCAAATGTAGATATGATAGAGCCCAGTAGGCTCAGGAATCTGTACACCTGTTGATTGACGGTTGAGAGGTGGGACCAAAGAGCCAGAGCTCAACCCCCGCAAACACAACTAGGTGAGTACAACTAGGTGAGTACAGATACACACTGAGCATCACCAATCGTGTAAGTGACAGATCTCACATTACCTCAATTCAAAGTCCGACTCTCTAAGAACAATTTAAAAATATTAAATATCTCAAGACAGTAGTCAAGACTAAGTAAGGACCCAGCCCGTCTTCCACACTTGGTGAGGACCTACTTAGGCTCCACGAAAGAACTTTTAAAAGAATTTATAACAGACTTCACATCTTCATGTCTAATTTATTACCAGCATTTAATCCAAAATTTCCCCAGATTTACATCGGATGGTTCAGAGAGTTAAGGAAATGTTAACTGTGTGTTGGGTGGCGTATTGAAGGTGTAATTTATAATTAACATTTTATATGTAAAGTTATCACTGGTGTGCCGGAAGGTCACTTGCTGCACCCTCACCTCCCTGACCTTTACAAATGTACTCATTGAAAGTGCTAAACACGTGTAGTTTTATCAAATGTACTATGAGATGTACTTGTCCAAAATGCTTCTCAGATACAATGATGAATGAACAGTACAGTTGTACTTGGATATACTAAACAAGTGTACTTATTGAATGTACTACATAGATATCCTTTTGAATATACAACACAGATGTACTTGTTGAATGTACTTCACAGTTCTACTTATTGAATGTACTTCATAGATATGAGGATGTCCCATCTTTGCTATCAATTAAACCCCTTGGGGAAAGCCTTTAAGTAAATTCAATCCACAAACGTTTAAACTTGGTCTCTGAAAACCCATGTTAGCGCCAAAAAAAATTCAGTTTGAACACTAAACAAAAAAATTTATTATGTAATATTTTATGAATGTATTTTTACATAAGGAAAACGTTCGCACTGTTTTCTACAAATAAAAAAATTATCCTTGTATAATTCTCACTAAAAATAGTATATTTATCTGCAATATAATACAGTATATACTTGTATATTTTGTATTTGATATGAAACTGAGATTACAGGCAAGAAATATGATGCAACATTTTGTATCATTTGCAATTTTCGCTTTGCAAATCCTTCTCATTAATAGAGCCGGAAAATTGCAAATACAAGTATTTACCAAGAAAGGTCAAGCGTGTTGCTGTATGAAGGAATACTTAGGAGTCAAATTACATTATAGTCAGTTATAAAATATTAGTCCAAAGAGGGTAAATATTTTGGGAAGTTATTGAATATTTCCTTCTGCGTGCATATATTTTTGTCAATCTTTTTATTGACTCTAATTTGCTTAAGTTCACGAAAGGATCGCACGCGCCCGCTCACACACGCCCGCTCACACACGCCTTCACTCACTCACTCACTCACTCACTCACTCACTCACTCACTCACTCACTCACTCACTCACTCACTCACTCACGCACACGCACACACACACACTAGGTAGTCCTCTAAAGATGGGAAGAGAAGACGGGATAAGGAAAGAGAAGAGGGAGAATGTTGTTGGAAAAAACATTTGTTTTGGATAGCCTAACAAATTGGCGATGCTGAAATTTGGGAGATGAAAATGGGATTTTGAACCAACAACCAATCTTGAGTATCTTGAGGTTATCTTGAGTTGATTTCGGATTTCGGGGCGTTAGTGTCCCCGCGGCCCGATCCTCGACTAGGCCTCCACCCCCCAGGAAGCAGCCCGTGACAGCTGACTAACTCCCAGATACCTATTTACTGCTAGGTAACAGCCTCGCTATACTAGAACAACACTATTTTTGGAATGAGATCATTTTAAAAATCATATTTTTAAACATTTATAGGAAAAATAAATGAGTAAATTACAATGTAAAAAAGAGACGAAAATATATAATTGTTGCCTAATATTTTGAAAAACATTCTCCACAATTCGTTTTACGGAAACCTTATTTTCATCACAAATATCATACAATTATTTATTTATACCCCGTTTGTAGATTCGCCAGAGTCGGGGATGTATAAGAGACATAAGGGGGGGGAACAAACGACAGACATACTCTCCCCACCGTGGTTCTGTGGGCACTGAAGGACTGGCAACTATTCCAGTACATATCAACGCTGATGGCAGAGACCTCTCGCGGTCGGACACAACAACAACAAAACAGCTGACTTACCAAAACAAAACAAACTGACGTTCTCTCAAGTAACCCATATGTTAAAGGTGGAGGAGTAATGGAAGGGGAGAAGGAAGAGGAGGAGAAGGAAGAGGAGAATGAAGAGGAAGAGGAAGAAGGAGAAGGAGGAGGGCAAGACGAAGATGATGGACCACTAGGCAAAAGGAGTTCCCATGAAAAATAAATTATTGAAGTGAAAATCAAGATAAATTGAAGAGGCGAAAGAGGGGAGAGGGTGATGAAGGCGAAAGGAATTAGGGGAGGCAGTGTAGCAGGGAATGATAACAGGGAGATAAGGGAACGAGGGGAAGGGGAGGGGTTGAGATGGGCTGGGGACGAGAGGCTGAATATATGAGGTAAGTAATGTGGTCATGAGAATGATTGTGAGGACAGACAGACACAGGGACCAGGGAGGTGGATAGACAGAGGCAAGGTGACACAGATAGACAGACAGAGGAGAGGATAGTCAGGCAAAGGAGGAGCAGACAGACATAGAGAAGGACATATTGATAAGGAGAGGGGAGGCGACACAGGGAAGAAGATAGACAGAGTTGAGGAGTTAGACTAACAGATCGAGGAGAGGACAGATAGACAGGGGAAGAGATAGACAGGCAGACAGAGCGCAGGAGATATAACAACAGAGAACAGGTAGGCAGACAGAAAGAGGAGAGGAGAGACAGAGGGGAGAACATTTCGACAGGGTAGGTGCGAGAGGTAGAGAGAGGGAAGGAGACAGAGAGACAGGACTCACTAGATAACACAAAGCATAAATGTGTTAATTGTGACCCCCCCCCCCACCCCTCACTAACCTGTCCTCCCGCTTGACACATCACAATCACATCGCCATCAACCCAACGTGAAAAATGTGGTGGTTAAGGGAAATTTAAAAAAGCACCAAAATATACGCATCTCAGGAGTATCAGGCATTCAGCCTCGATAGGTTAGGTGGGTTGCTCGGGTTCATACACCTCTAGTGAGGTAAACCTGCTGACGGTTTACACACGTGAGGAAAAACTGTTTGCTCGCCTCTACCATTTTATTGTTTACACAGGAGGGTGCAGGAGCAGACGACTGCTGACTCCTGTTGGCTGGCTGAGAGCTTCCCCTTCCCATAGGTCAGGGGTAAGCTTTACCCTACTAGTTTTCCCCTGCAACACGACCCGCCAATCGGGTTACAGCCAGGCCCCCAATTTCTACTGGGTGAACAGGGGCAAAAAGTTAAAAGATCGGTGCCCAATCGATGCTTCCTGTCTAGGACTCGAACCCGCCACAGGGCGCTGGCCAGGCTTGTGTGTGCTAAGCCTGGACAATGGTTCTGACTCCAGAGGAAGGTTGGCATCATTCTCTCATAACAACAACAACAACAGTCTAGTGTCTCAAGAACCATGCGGTGGACAGCAACAACAGGTCTCTGTCTCTATATTCAAATCCCTGAAAGACCTCGAAATAAATTATATTAATTTTTATTTAAATACTTCACCCAGGAAAAAGAAAAAAAAGTTATATCCTGCGTTGGTGTTTTGATACTTAGTATTCAGGTAAATCCTGGCTTTACCCTCCCCGCCCCCCTACAAGTCCCGAATCACTTCTTTAAACCCAGAGAAAATGAATGAAGACAAAAAATCTATTAGTTTACCAAGTCTTGCTTTGCTAATCATAAAAGTTTACAGTACATGTTAGTCCACTGAGTGGGTAGATAGTTTACTGCATCAATACCTCAGCTGCTGTTGAAAATGTCCTATGCTTTTAAAGGACATAGTGAGATACACAGTGAGTGGGTGTTGTGAGTTATGAGTGGGTGTTGTGAGTTATGAGTGGGTGTTGTGAGTTATGAGTGGGTGTTGTGAGTTATGAGTGGGTGTTGTGAGTTATGAGTGGGTGTTGTGAGTTATGAGTGGGTGTTGTGAGTTATGAGTGGGTGTTGTGAGATATGAGTGGGTGTTGTGAGATATGAGTGGGTGTTGTGAGTTATGAGTGGGTGTTGTGAGTTATGAGTGGGTGTTGTGAGATATAAGTGGGTGTTGTGAGATATAAGTGGGTGTTGTGAGATATAAGTGGGTGTTGTGAGATATGAGTGGGTGTTGTGAGATATAAGTGGGTGTTGTGAGTTATGAGTGGGTGTTGTGAGATATAAGTGGGTGTTGTGAGATATAAGTGGGTGTTGTGAGATATAAGTGGGTGTTGTGAGATATGAGTGGGTGTTGTGAGATATAAGTGGGTGTTGTGAGATATAAGTGGGTGTTGTGAGATATAAGTGGGTGTTGTGAGATATGAGTGGGTGTTGTGAGATATGAGTGGGTGTTGTGAGTTATGAGTGGGTGTTGTGAGTTATGAGTGGGTGTTGTGAGTTATGAGTGGGTGTTGTGAGTTATGAGTGGGTGTTGTGAGTTATGAGTGGGTGTTGTGAGTTATGAGTGGGTGTTGTGAGTTATGAGTGGGTGTTGTGAGATATGAGTGGGTGTTGTGAGATATGAGTGGGTGTTGTGAGTTATGAGTGGGTGTTGTGAGTTATGAGTGGGTGTTGTGAGATATAAGTGGGTGTTGTGAGATATAAGTGGGTGTTGTGAGATATAAGTGGGTGTTGTGAGATATGAGTGGGTGTTGTGAGATATAAGTGGGTGTTGTGAGTTATGAGTGGGTGTTGTGAGATATAAGTGGGTGTTGTGAGATATAAGTGGGTGTTGTGAGATATAAGTGGGTGTTGTGAGATATGAGTGGGTGTTGTGAGATATAAGTGGGTGTTGTGAGATATAAGTGGGTGTTGTGAGATATAAGTGGGTGTTGTGAGATATGAGTGGGTGTTGTGAGATATGAGTGGGTGTTGTGAGTTATGAGTGGGTGTTGTGAGTTATGAGTGGGTGTTGTGAGATATAAGTGGGTGTTGTGAGTTATGAGTGGGTGTTGTGAGTTATGAGTGGGTGTTGTGAGTTATGAGTGGGTGTTGTGAGTTATGAGTGGGTGTTGTGAGTTATGAGTGGGTGTTGTGAGATATAAGTGGGTGTTGTGAGATATAAGTGGGTGTTGTGAGATATAAGTGGGTGTTGTGAGATATGAGTGGGTGTTGTGAGATATAAGTGGGTGTTGTGAGTTATGAGTGGGTGTTGTGAGATATAAGTGGGTGTTGTGAGATATAAGTGGGTGTTGTGAGATATAAGTGGGTGTTGTGAGATATGAGTGGGTGTTGTGAGATATAAGTGGGTGTTGTGAGATATAAGTGGGTGTTGTGAGATATAAGTGGGTGTTGTGAGATATGAGGGGGTGTCCCCCAAGAATGTCCCACCCATGCATGTTTGTCAAGTCAGGTTATCTGTAAATGGGATTTTTTAAAGATTTGTAATTGTAAATTTGATAAACGAATTGAAGGTGGAGACACTCAGCTCATTATCAGGCACAGAAGTTGATAATTACCTCACTATCATGTCAAGTGTGCACAATAACCTTACTGTCAAATAAAGGCACAGCCAATCACCTCATTATCAACTAAGGATACAGACAATCATCTCACTATGAAGTAAAGGCATTCCACAATCCCCTCACTGTCAAGTATAGGGGTAGACAATCACATAATTACCAAGTATAGTTACACTATCTTCCCCATCAAGTATAGGTGTACACAATCACCACACTATCAGGTAAAGAAATCAGGTCATTAACTCACCTTAACGACCAAATCTCTCTTAATATTCCCAGAAACATTGCAAATAGCTGAAGGTAACTCATCCCACGTTCAGAACGATCACACACAAGTTATAAGAGGCCCAAGGCAAGATAATAACTCACAGCTTGTAATATTCTTGTAGGAATTCTCAGTCATAACTCCAACAACCTCGGTGCTTAGTTATGAGCAACAGAGAGTATGATAGTGCAAGAGGAAACATACAGTGCTAGCGAGAGAAAAAATAATGCAATATTAGTCGACGAACGCGTCGTTGAACATAGGAAAAGGAGGAGAGGAAAAGGGAGATGCACAGAGGGAGAAAGAGAGAGACAGGAAGAATAACAGAGACGACAAACCGAAGGAAGGATTGGGGAAAACAGACAAGAATATGGAGAAAGAACATAAGGAAATAACAAATATAATGGGAAAAGAACAAAAGGTGAGACAAAGATAAAGAAGAACGGCAATGAAACATGGGAGAGAGAGAGAGAGAGAGAGAGAGAGAGAGAGAGAGAGAGAGAGAGAGAGAGAGAGAGAGAGAGAGAGAGAGAGAGAGAGAGAGAGAGAGAGAGGTGAGTAAATTGCAGAACAAGTATCTGGCATCAAACCATTTGTAAAAACAAACGTCATTTTTATTGCGAAGAGCTTGCTTTAACTATCAAATGATACCGTCAATGATGTGAACACGACCAATAATGTGAACACGACCAATAATGTGAACACGACCAATAATGTGAACACGACCAATAATGTGAACACGACCAATAATGTGAACACGACCAATAATGTGAACACGACCAATAATGTGAACACGACCAATAATGTGAACACGACCAATAATGTGAACACGACCAATAATGTGAACACGACCAATAATGTGAACACGACCAATAATGTGAACAGCAAAATGCGTTTAGCATATGATGACAGGTACTTGATATCATCTCTGAACATGAGGAGCACATCTCCTCTTAAGCAGCTGGAACTAAACTGAACTGGTAGGCTTAAAGGCCCTTACATTTATACTATATACTTTACTGGTAAGTTCCTGAAAGTTCAAGAAGTTAGTCCAAGTTTGTTCAGTGCTGAATCTGTCTGGAATGCTCTGGAAAATAGGTAAATTTTAAAATATCTCAACTATAGTCACAGAAGCAAAGTTTGTAGGGAATGATAAGCCATTTTCTATATTTTGGAGGCATGAGCAATTAGGAGATAACACTATCCAAGAGCAAAATACAAAATTGAATCACAGGGGTAATCAGAGATGTGGCACCACCGCACTCGTTAGCGTGACGTCATGTTCATCCTGTCCTCTCACTTAATACCCTGTTAATATTTTTACTTGATCCCAACGTCGAAATGTCAATGGTTCAGTGAAATATAAAATAACGCAGAATTAACGCTGCCTGGGACTAACGACTATCGTTGTCAATAGAGTGTGTGGAGTGCAAAGACTCATATACGCATCTGGGTAGACAGATCCACTTGAATTGTCACGGTTGACACACTCACATCTCACCAGTCCTCAAGACCCTCGCAGCCCCTCATTAGCGCTCTCACCCTCACTCCTCCTCACATTCCCGGTCGCTGCCACGCCAGTTTACAGGTTCTGAGATGGTGTCTAGTCTGAGGTCATTCTCTCCTTCGAGGGTTGAATGAGGTCAAGCCTCATTCAACTGTCAGTCAACTGGTGTACAGATTCCTGAGCCTACTGGGCTCTATCATATCTACATTTGAAACTGTGTATAGAGTCAGCCTCCACCACGTCACTGCCTAATGCATTCCATTCGTTAACTACTCTGACACTGAAAAAGTGTCGAGTAGTTAAGTGTCTACAGTGAGTAGTAGGCACTCAACTTGCGTGAGTGTCTCCACTCACTGTAGACACTCACGGTCCAGACAAAATGGTACGTTCATATTTCAGTGTATTGCTTCTCGGTCAGCTTCAGTCTGCCCATCATTCGATTCAGGATCCTGTAGTCCGGATATCGTAAAGACCACCACGATCCTCACATTTAAACCCATCTTTATCCGCGAGCTTATGCATCTGGCACCCACATGAATTTATCACTGATCATACAACTGTTTGATGTTCCTCCTTTGGGTTAGAGAACAGATATTTTCACCATTCACACCCACACACACGCGTGTTTCTCAATCTTTACACACACACACACACACACACACACACACACACACACACACACACACACACACACACACACACACACACACACACACACTCGGGTTCACTCTCAACTGGAAGGAGACGATTTCTGTCTTTGCTCTTAAGCTTTTTTAAATGAGATAAATTAAATACAAAAATGAGTCAAAAATACATTTGCAGATGATTAGAATTAGTCAATTTATCACTGTCTTTTGAAGAACATCAGTTGTGAGTCGTGTGTAAACCGTTTATCAATCATGAACAGGGGGATGGTTTGGCGGCTGGATTAACGAGCCTTCGTTGATGAGGACCGGCTGTTACACACAACTCACAACTGATGACGTTCAGACATTTCTCAAACAGTACTTCGCTGACGATCTCTGTTCGAATCGTACTAAATGCTTCACCCACGTACTTCAAATAGAAATCATTGCCAAAAGGACCTAAACACCTAACGTAACGTAACGTAACGTAACGTAACGTAACGTAACCTAACCTAACCTAACGTAACGTAACGTAACCTAACCTAACCTACGCCTAAATATGCACAATATGCTAATATATAATAGTTATAATTTATATTTGAGATTTTTTAATTTTGAATACGCAATGCAATTCCCTCTGATGAATGAGTCTTTCGGGCTGACAGCTGTATGAACGAGCATTACCTGAGGATGGGTTTTGTGGAATGTTTACCCAGTTAAACTAAATTTACAACAATTATTAAACCATATAATAACATTTAATCATAATATTCCTCCATAGGACACTGATGGTCTTATGGTCTCAGGGTCTCGGGCTCTGACCCCGTGGTCACAGCCCGAGACCAGAACAGAGGCACCAGGTCAGAGGTGACTCAAGACAGCAAAGTGATTGAGTTCAACACGTGGAGATTAACACCAAACTCTTACAGTGCTGCAGAATACTGAGATTAGGTTTTTGGTACCTCCTTACTTGCTGTAAATAAATAGCTGGGTTCTCTCAGAGGAGAGGTCCCAGCACACCACCACCACCATCACTATCAGCACCACCTCCAACACCTCCACCACCACCATCAGCACCATCACCACCTCCAACACCACCACCACCATCAACACCACCCAATCTGCGTGTACTACTTCTAGTTTCTGTAAGATCTTGTGAAGGAATTGGATGCCTTCTCAGTTCCTTGCTCACTTCTCACACTCGTTCCCTTCCTCATCTCTCACTCTTCTCCTAACATCTACTTCCTCTCCCCTACCCCCCACCCCCCCTTGCTTAATTTACCGCCTCTCTCTTTTATCTATCTCCTCCCCTTACCACCTCTCCTCTCCTGTGCCACACTCTCCTACCCCATCCATTCGCCAGCCACGCCCACTCACTTATCGTAACCCCCCTCCTATCTCCCTTATCGCCTTCCTTCCCTCCTTTATTATCATTCTTTATCACTCCCCCTCTCATTCTGTCACAGCCTTGGGGGATGAGACCAGAGAACGACGAAACGTGGAGAGAGGACGCTTAAAATATATATTTTAAATATGTATATATCATTTTTTTAGAAGTGTTAAATTTGTTTAAGAATAGCCTGAGGAGTCATGAAGCATTTTCTAGGCTCATGGACATATTGTAGGTCAGGCTGACACAGAGTTGAGTGTGCATGTGTAACTTACAGTTCCTGCTGGAAAGATTTTAAACCTGTGTAAATGTGATTTTCGGAATGAACATTGTCCTCGAATATGCATGGTTGGTGCATACAGATATATACGATGATTTCTGTTACAGAATGCACTTATAACACACACACACACACACACACACACACACACACACACACACACGATATGTAAGGGCAAGCAAGGGGCAAGTGATGTGGTGGAGGCTGACTCCATACACAGTTTCAAATGTAGATATGATAGAGCCCAGTAGGCTCAGGAATCTGTACACCAGTTGATTGACAGTTGAGAAGCGGAACCAAAGAGCCAGACTTCAACCCCCGTAAGCACAACTAGGTGAATACAGCCTATCTATCACACATGAACAAAATCTAACTTATAGTCTATCTATCAGAAACATGAAGACTAAAAACATCGGAGGAGACGGAGCGACCGGAACGCATCCACAGAAGCCTCAGGAATGGAGTAAGAATTCTACAGACTAAGAACCAATTATTTTGATGAAAGGAACAAACTAAGAACACAGGTACCCATACCCATGGTACCCTCAGATTTGGATACCCATGGGCATGGTAAACAGACTTACAGGCTCTAGAAGAAGAAGAAATGTCACCATTGAGGAGAAATTCCCGATAGACTATGCGAACATTATCTACCACAGTGCAGGCTTTCAAACCAAATCATATTACCTCTGAGATTAACAACATCTACGTTGCTAAACACACGAAATATAACTTTATTAACACCTACATACGGGTCAAAATCCCTCGTCAACCGTCAAAGAGAATAAGCAAGACTGAGCGGGCCAGCCTAAGGATTAGAGCCGCACATAATCAACATAACCTTGGATGAACACACAATTGTATATATATCCCTGAGATATACACGGAGTATACCTTAGTCCTGGCCTGTGTGTACGACTGAAACAAACCTGTGGGCTGGTCAGTAGGCTCTCGTGGCCTTAATAACCCCTGTCGCTGTTGACTGACAGCCCCGGAGCTCAACAGCAGGACCTGCTCCGCTGGCTTTTCAGACTCCGAAGCACAATGTCTAAACATTGTAAACAAAGACTGGGCAGTTGTGGGCCTGGAGCCAGGACTAACATATCTTACCACACCCTCGATCCCCCTGAGCCCGCTACGCTACATATTTGCATATTAGACTACCGAAGGCAAGTGAACAAGGTTATAATTAATATATAAATATGAAAATAAAAAAAAACTGAGCAGTTGGAAATGTAAATAATTGTGTTATAATAATTTTACATTATTTACCTGAATTTTTCAGATGTGTGGGTTGGTTGCCCTCAGCCGCGTTATTGTGACTAAACGTCTCCATTAAGCCACAAATGCGTGGCTTGGAACCCGCAAAGAACGCACAAACTACGCAAATCCCAACATCGCTGACATAAAATTCGCGTACACAAAGCCGCCGAAAGTATTTGTTTGCAGTGAGGTTTGACGTTAGTAACGCGTCGGGCGTCTCCCTCGCTACCACACAATTCACCAACTAACGAGCCAATGCAGGCGATGAGTCACAATAACGTGGCTGAAGTATGTTGACCAGACCACACACTAGAAGGTGAAGGGACGACGACGACGTTTCGGTCCGTCCTGGACCATAATCGCGTTGAGAATGGTCCAGGACGGACCGCAACGTCGTCGTCCCTTCACCTTCTAGTGTGTGGTTTGGTTAACCAGCCTAATTCCCGCTATATTTGAACGCGATCGTCACGTTCCACGTCGCGTTGCCTGCTATCGTCCTATGTGCGTTTCCACTGTCCGTCGCGTTGCTTGATATCATTCGGAAATGCGCCTCCATGGCCCGTTGGTGGCTATTCGCCCGCATGCGTTTCCCGGATCTGTGTTGCTTGCTCTCCCTCCTGGGTGCGTTCCCACCTTGCGTTGCCTGCTATCCTGCTGCGTGCGACACGCTGTATAGTGAGTGCACTCTTGCCTGCACGCACTCTATAACCACAAATTGCTTCACAGTCGGGAATGCTGGTAAGTAAGCTAAGAAAAACTCGTTAACGTCTGCGAGTGTTGTGTTGAGAAATGTGAGATTGTGTGTTTTTTGTGTCCTGGTGGTGAACCGCCCAGAGGTTCAGAGCCTGTTTGGGGCTCCTCATATCCCAGCGTCTTGTCCTCATATCCCAGCGTCTTGTCCTCATATCCCAGCGTCTTGTCCTCATATCCCAGCGTCTTGTCCTCATATCCCAGCGTCTTGTCCTCATATCCCAGCTTCTTGTCCTCATATCCCAGTTTCTTGTCCTCATATCGCAGCTTCTTGTCCTCATATCCCAGTTTCTTGTCCTCATATCCCAGCTCCTTGTTCTCATATCCCAGCGTCTTGTCCTCATATCCCAGCTTCTTGTCCTCATATCCCAGCTCCTTGTCCTCATATCCCAGCTCCTTGTCCCCATATCCCAGCTCCTTGTCCTCATATCCCAGCTCCTTGTCCTCATACCCAAGTTTCTTGTCCTCATATCCCAGCTTCTTGTCCTCATATCCCAGCTCCTTGTCCTCATATCCCAGCTCCTTGTTCTCATATCCCAGCTCCTTGTCCTCATATCCCGGCTTCTCGTCCTCATATCCCAGCTCCTTGTCCTCATATCCCAGCGTCTTGTCCTCATATCCCAGCTCCTTGTCCTCATACCCCAGCTCCTTGTCCTCATATCCCAGCTCCTTGTCCTCATATCCCAGCTTCTTGTCCTCATATCCCAGTTTCTTGTCCTCATATCCCAGCGCCTTGTCCTCATACCCCAGCTCCTTGTCCCCATATCCCAGCTCCTTGTCCTCAGGTGATGAGAGGGAAGAGGAGGGGAGGGGAGGGGAAAGAGGGGGAAAAAGATAGGGGATGTGGGGGAGAGGGGAAATAAAGATGGGTTATCTTGAGGTTATCTTGAGATGATTTCGGGGCTTTTTAGTGTCCCCGCGGCCCGGTCCTCGACCAGGCCTCCACCCCCAGGAAGCATCCCGTGACAGCTGACTAACACCCAGGTACCTATTTTACTGCTAGGTAACAGGGGCATAGGATGAAAGAAACTCTGCCTATTGTTTCTCGCCGGCGCCTGGGATCGAACCCAGGACCACAGGATCACAAGTCCAGCGTGCTGTCCGCTCGGCCGACTGGGGGTTGAAATGGGGTCATATCTTTTCACACAGAACAATTAAATAACCCATAAGGAATAGAGAATAAATAAGAGGAGAGCTAAAGAGGAGCAGGAGTAAGCCAAAGAAAGTGCAAGGGGAAAAATATTAGGAAAATGTAAATGGTATTTTCAGGTGAGATTTATATTCCTGTGAGTGAGCTCCCGGAGATGACCCACAGCCACGGAGATCACCGTGAGCCTGATGCTCCTGGAGGCTGAGGCGGATGTTAGAGGTTCGAGACACAGAGTTGAGACTTGATTTGGGAGGTTCTTGCCTGAGGGACTGAGGGGGGATTGGGCGGTTGCCGCGTGCGACGCAGGAGACGCAGGCGACGCAAAACAGACGGGCTCTCCCAGGTGTGATAGGTGACGTAGGTGAGGTAGAATCCCCAGTTGAAGCAGACGACGTAGGTGAGGCAAACGACGCAGGTGCGACAGGTGACGCAAAGGAGTCAGGTGACGTAAAGGAGTCATGCGACGCAATTGAGGCAAGCTTCCCAGGTGTGCAAGAGGGGCATGCTTTCCAGGTGAGTCAGGTGACGCAGGCTCCTCAGGTGAGGCAGAATCCCCAGGTGAGAAAGACGACGCATTGAAGCAGGCCACGCAGTAACGCAAGCGACGCAGACGGACACCCGCAGCAATGCGTCAAAACGCTCACACAGGAAAATTACTACGATGCTCTCGCCCATTTGCTGAGAATTTATGGCCGAGTTCCTCACAGGCAATGAATATTAATGCTACGACGGCGTTAAGTGTTTTAATAGGTGGGCATCTTCAGAGATACCAGTGGTACTGGTAACACCTGTGGTACTGTACCCCAGTACCACAGTGGTACCATTGTGTCTGGAGGCATATGTGCTACTGTTGGTATCAGTGGAAGAAACTATTTACTATTTATTATAGTAGAAGTAACTGTTTACTGCTAGGTACCAGGGGGCATCAGGGTGAAAGAAACTCTGCTCATTTGTTTCCACCATCGCCTGGGATCGATCCCCAGACCCCGGGATTACGAATCCGGAGCGCTGTTCACTCAGCTGTCAGGCTCTTTCAGGCCAGCTGTGTGTGTGTGTGTGTTTAGAGAGAGAGAGAGAGAGAGAGGAGAATATAAGTGTCTGTAAAAATGAAATATATTAGATTTAAAAGTTTATAATCTTGGCGAGGGATTAAATTTTGTATAACAAAATAAATAAAGAAACACTGAAATTGTTTGATAAGTCCATATGCTTGACACATGTGATTACAAGTCTTCCCCAAAGTCCAACATGGCGATAATACAGTAATGTGGAACTAATGGGACAACGTGAGAATGCTGGAACACTAAGGCTTAGTAAGTCTGAGAACAGGTGGATGTGAGGGAAGTTATGACCGATGTGGTGTGTATGTGGAACAACGTGAACAACACACTAGACTGACAGTGAACAAGTCTAGCATAACAGATGAACAACACACCAGACTTACAGTGAACACGTCTAAGATAACTCCGGGGCATGAAGATGCTATAAGCGACCGATCACCCAGGTGATCTAAGCAACCCGTCCTCCTAAGGTTCCCCAACGTCATGAAACTGCCGTACTAAAGTGCCCCTTTTATCCTAACCCACCAGCGAACCCAAAACAGAAAACGGAACAGTATCTCAATTTCGCGAGCCATTTTGCCTATACGTCAATTGTTGGCCTTAGAGAGCGTATACGTCAAACTACGACGTTCTATTAGGAGAACTGGTTGTTGTACGACACGTCACTGCGTCCCGTGACCTTTGGTGAACCACAGCGGTCACCACAGAGGTGATGCATGTAGTGATGACCCTGAATGTCGTACATAGGTCACCCATCACGCCAGACGTCTCCAACGACTCACTTATGCTATATTGATTTCTTTTCGTGGTAAAGTGGTTGAAAACGGATAACCTACTATAGCACAGTGGGCTACATCCTCGACTCACAGTCACAGGGTTCAATTCCAGTGCAGGGTAAAAATGAGGTTGGGCACGTTTTCTTTCATCTGATGCCGCTGGTCACCTAGCGGCTTAATTAACGGGTACACGGGAGTTAGCAACTGTTTTTGGGTAGCATCCTGGGGGCATGCTACCCAAATGGCCATGATGTGGATGGCCAAATACCCTACACATGGCCATCTACCGTTGATGGCCAAGGAAAGGGTCCTCGATGAGCCTGTCACCGACAAGTCGTGTAGGTCCGTTCTGGACCCTTATCAAGTCTTGTAGGTCCGTCCTGGACCCTTATCAAGTCTTGTAGGTCCGTCCTGGACCCTTATCAAGTCTTGTAGGTCCGTCCTGGACCCTTATCAAGTCTTGTAGGTCCGTCCTGGACGCTTATCAAGTCTTGTAGGTCCGTCCTGGACCCTTATCAAGTCTTGTAGGTCCGTCCTGGACCCTTATCAAGTCTTGTAGGTCCGTCCTGGACCCTTATCAAGTCTTGTAGGTCCGTCCTGGACCCTTATCAAGTCTTGTAGGTCCGTCCTGGACCCTTATCAAGTCTTGTAGGTCCGTCCTGGACCCTTATCAAGTCGTAATTTATGGAAATTTGCCACTTGATAAGAACGGACGGAAACTGCGATTATTTCATACCTGTGTGTGGAGGTCTTGCCCCGTCTTACCCCGCCGCCAAGGACCCAAGGTACCGATAAGCACGATAACCGCAGCACTCGGAAATATCGTCAGAATAAACTCATAACGAAAAGACAGATCAAACAGAACTTAATATAGAAGAAAGGGATCAACTAAGGGCTCTTCAGGTCTTTGTGTGTGTGTGAATATTAGATGAAAAGATTTTGGTGATAACCTGAGGACAAAGAGAGATCGTTAAGAGGAGGATACGAATTACTGGGTGATAACGAGAGATAGCATAACGAGACGTCTGATATCAAAGTGAATTAAACATTGTTTACTCACTTAATTGCACTCACCTAACCGTGCATGCAGGATCAAGCTGCATATATTGGTGACCTAAATATATCCACACCAGACACAACATGAAATAAATCAAACAAATTGGATATAAATTTAGATTATCAAAGTATGTCAATTGCTGATTTGTAAATGGGATTTGTTTAGGCAAATTTGCCCAGAGTTCATTCATTATGCGCTGGAGTGTATGGTGAATGAACTCCTTTACCTACACCAAAGTGCATGGGGGGGGGGGAGTTACCTACACCCCCGCCAAACACACACTGAAACTACGACGTTGGTACAACGTTCGAACAAGTTTTAACACCTCCTAACTAGTTATAACAACCAATATAGCAAGTTGTAACAACGTTCTAGTACGCCATAAACAAGTTAAGCCAAGACGTAACAACTTTATTACAAGTTGTAACAAGCGGAAAATAGAGACAGTTGCGGTTTGTGTTTCCAGGGTACCAGAGTACATAAAGGTCATATGTAAAACTTGGACTGGCTTCAACAGGAGCCGCATAACGTCCTGTGGATTCAGTGGAATCCCAGATTGTGTAACTTATAACATGTCGCGGTGCAGTGGTAAGGGGCGCGACTGGGAGTATGCCGGTTCGAATCACCGCCTTGCTTTAAGCCTACAGAGGGCCTATTGACCCATGTGAGGACAGCTGCTACTTACAGTATGTTCATATTTTCCCATTGTAATGGCTGGAGTGAAGAGATGTACAGCCATAGTAACTGTTCTAGCTGACTTATAGAGGATGGGTATAGGGTCAGCACCGCTTACGGGATGAGTATGGGGTCCACTAGCACTCACAGGATGAGTATATAGGGTCCTAAAACCTCACCGAATGAGTATATAGGGTCCTCTATCCTCACAGAATGAGTATATAGGGTCTTCTATCCTCACAGAATGAGTATATAGGGTCCTCTATCGTCACAGAATGAGTATATAGGGTCCTCTATCCTCACAGAATGAGTATATAGGGTCCTCTATCCTCACAGAATGAGTATATAGGGTCCTCTATCGTCACAGAATGAGTATATAGGGTCCTCTATCCTCACAGGATGGGTATATGGACCCCTACCTCTCAGAGAATGAGTATATGATCCCCCCATCACTCACAGGATGGGTATATGGACCCCTACCCCTCAGAGAATGAGTATATGATCCCCCCATCACTCACAGGATGAGTATGGGAGATATATAAGGAAACAAACCCACCAGGGATGTGTTACACTAGCAGGGTGAAGGTGTATACACACTGCCACACCTGTGTGTTCAGGTGTGGCAGTGTGACCTTACAGGAGGAGTCATTACTCATGACACAGTAACGACCCGTTAGCAGGTTGGGAGGAAGTAACGCAGACAGCGTTACCTCCTCAGATAGTGCCTTGGGAATGTTATCTTATGTGATCCAAGATCACCTCGTTATCTATGTCGAAAACTATAATTCTGAACAAACTCATTAGCCTTAGTTTAATTTCCCCTTGTTAAGCCTTTTAGTGGGATTATGTACACTTCAAATAATTCTTTGCTTTTCTTAACATTCACTGAAAATTAAGATTTCTTAGTCTTTGTTCCTGAGTGGGATTCCTGATGCTCGGAATTAACTTGAGTTATTTCTCTACATATTCTCAAGAACACTCCAAGTTATTCACTGTCACAAACTGTACTGCTTAATCCAACTGACGGTCCAACAAGAGAAAGGTTTAGTTGATTTAACAAAAGAGAATATATGTATAACGGTCCTATACATGGATTTTTGGATTTAGTTAATTTTTTCTTTATTTGTTATCCATATTAATCATGACTCCTAAATCCTTGTTCTGGTAAATTTGTTTACATTTTATTTTTTTACTTTTATTTCGTACTTTGTTTTGTTGACCTTCTCTAGTAATCCATCACCGGTCAATAATGAGCTCTAGTTTTTTACAACTTGTTTACAATTTGTTAAAAAAATTTACAACTTTGAAAATTTTTCTAACTCCCATATTCACAAGCGAGTACAGGAGAAGACTGTTCACTCCTGTCACTAGGCTGAGAACTTTCCCTTCCCAAAGTTTATTGTAAGCCTTACACTACTGAGTTTTTCCTGGAACACAACCCGCAAATTGGTTTACAACCAGGACTCCAATAACTGCTGAGTGAAGTAGGGCGAGCAGTCAAGAAACTGTTCTTAGTCCAGCTCACGCTACCTGCCCAGGATTCGAACCCGAACTCAACTTCCCATGTACACGAAAGGCCAACGTAAGGATTAGTCATTCCTTCTGTCGAGGGAGAAGTTTGCCACAAAGACGGAATCTGTCATACAAAAAAATAATAGGGGTGGTAGAAAAGAAAAAGAATAAAGTATTCAGTGCTCTTTGTTTTCTTCTTCGAGGATGTGGGTCCCTGCAATTGTACCAGAGGTGGTACCCCTATATATATATATATATATATATATATATATATATATATATATATATATATATATATATATATATATATATATATATATATATATATATATATATATTAAAATATCGCAATACTTAATATAATAATTTATTACTGTCGTTTATGTGTTGGCTGTTGTGAAATTACAACAATAATTATTTGAATTATTTATTGTGCTAGCATAAATTTAATGCTATTAATTAATTATTCAGTGGGGAAATCCCAAATGTAATGTGGAAATTTTGTACCCATTTTAATTATCCTCCAGAGGTCGTGGCTTGATTGTGTTCATGTGTTCAACTAAAAACTGTTCATTGCGCCATGTAACATGTTACATATATTTTGTCTTTGCTTTTTATTGTGGGTTTGTGTCGATGTTCTTACTTGTGTCAGTTAGGAACCTTGAGTGTAGTGATGGGGGAGCCTGAGGGAGCTAAGACTAAGGTCTGCCTACCACGTTTCATCCTTCATTTTATTTTGCTCTGATGAAGGTGAATTGAGCCGAAAACGCGTTTAGCATTTTTTATTTTTCACGTGTGGTTTTTCCGCATATTTGGATTAGTGTTTTTGTGAGCATATATATATATATATATATATATATATATATATATATATATATATATATATATATATATATATTATATATATATATATATATATATATATATATATATATATATATATATAGAAGGGGTACCACCTCTGGTGCAAGTGAAGGAACCTATAGCCTCGGAGAAGAAAATATATATATTATATATATATATATATATATATATATATATATATATATATATATATATATATATATATATATATATATATATATATATATATGCCTAATATTCTTGTTTGTAGTGTCTGTGTTGGTTCGGGGTCTTGAAGTGACCAACATCTATCAATAAAGAGTTTATGCAGTTTTCTTCATCATGAATGGTGATATTAAGTCTGGTGCTTCTGTATCTCTCACTTCTTGTTCCTTCGTGTTCTCTACGCCATCTCCAGTCAATACAATGTCATCTAGCGTTTACGTTTTCTCTCCACCAATCATCTCTCAACCTTGGTCTCCACGTTGGGTCTTTCGTCAAGTATTCATCACATCTCTTGATGAGTTTATTACACACGTGCTGGTAGTTGTGGTTTAATGTGTTGTCAGCATAATGGCTGTGGTAAGTAAGCTCATTCCTGGCAGATTGGTTCATTGTTGGCAGTAGAGCTCAGCAGTGATGGTAGTGGCTGATAAATATAGCTGTAGTGGTTGGCAGGCGAGTTCAGTGGAGGTTTGCTGATCGGCAATAATGTTCAACTTCCTACTCGACCCCCACCACTTAGACTGGAGGCGCCACTAACTGTGCCAGTTGTGTGGCGGGTAATAACACTCACGTGACAGACAGCCACAAATCCTCCACTACGAGACGGGCACAATTGCCTGCAAGGATTTAAGTAGCAATAAAGGCGGCTCTTCCGGAATGATGGTGAGATCTGGTCAAGAAAAATGTTTTTAAGTGTAGTTTATTGGCCCTTTACTGAGTGGGCGGAGATGTAATTAATAATCCTACCTACACCTACACTCTCACCAGTATGGTCATACGCATACACATGGATACATACGATCCTTCAGGAATGTATATATTTTGAAATATACACACATACTATTATGTGCGCAAAGCTTGAATGGTTCCTAAGCTTTCTCTACCTTTTCGTGTACCTCTGACTATACCACCTTATAGTAGAGTAGTAAACCACTTCAGTACTCTAGTTTAGGGGTAGACAAAATACTCTACTGGGTATTCGTGTTTACCAACAGACACGAGAGTCAGCAGGCTCTTGTCTGTGAGCCTCTAGTGGCATCCCTGTGCCTCAGGTGTTACCAGACGAGTCAACAACTGTGTCAACACCTGCGTCTAGCACCAGGCAACACCTGCCTCAAACACCAGGCAACACCTGCCTCAATCACCAGACAACACCTGCCTCAATCACCAGCCAACACCTGCCTCTAGTACCAGAGAACACCTGCCTCTAGCACCAGCCAACACCTGCCTCTAGCACCAGCCAACACCTGCCTCTAGCACCAGCCAACACCTGCCTCTAGCACCAGGCAACACCTGCCTCTAGCACCAGCCAACACCTGCCTCTAGCACCAGCCAACACCTGCCTCTAGCACCAGGCAACAAATGATGCGAATATAAACACGTATTTAAATCTATACTATTAATATCACTTAATAATTCATGAGGCTGTTAAGTGCAACGTGTAAATGATTTTCGTCTCTGTGGCTTAATAGTAATAAATATACGGATGAGGAAGCTTTTAACAAGCTGTTCAGAGAGAGAGTAACGATTGTTTGACGTGATGGGGGAGGAAAGTTCCCGCGGCGCAGTGGATTCCCGCGGCGCAGTGGATGCGCTCTATAAACTCTGTAGAATCGAACTCTTATTGGTGTGTAAGTCTGGGTGAGCAATGTCAGACTAACCCCAGGGAAAGCCTTAAGGTGATTCTGAATTAGGGGGTTAGGATGATAGGTTAAGTTACATGGACCGGTTAGGGGTCCCTGTGTGGAATGGATTGCGTCCAAAGTATGGACCGGTTACAGTCCAGCGGTAGACCGGAATGGTTTGGGAATGTGGCTTAGGAGTAACCAGGGGCCAGATTCACGAAGCAGTTACGCAAGAACTTACGAACGTGTACATCTTTTCTCAATCTTTGGCGGCTTTGTTTACATTTATTAAACAGTTTACAAGCATGAAAACTTCCCACTCAATTGTTGTTATTGTAATAAACAGCCTCCTGGGGCTTCGGAGCTCATTAACTGTCTAATAATTGTAAACAAAGCCGCCGAAGATTGAGAAAAGATGTACAGGTTCGTAAGTACTTGCGTAACTGCTTCGTGAATCTGCCCCCTGGCCTGGTAGTCAGTCACAGCGCAGAAACTCTTCAATAGCCACTGAATAAAGAAGGAAAAAGTTAATGTAATGGTTCACAGTTTATTTATAAGTAATAAATACTAAAGTGAGCTGCGGTAACCTTTCTTTGTGCTTCATATATGCGTCACTCACGAGCCGAACCCTGCGTCCCTGATATACCACTAGTGGTATGGACTTATATGATATACCTGGAATATATTATGCTAATTCATGAATGGCCAAATAAATATTAGTCAAGTACATTAAACAGTACCGCTTAAAACACTTAGCTCTTGGACTGTCTAATACCCGTAGCTCACGAACCGTCCAAGGTCCCCGGCTCGTGGACCGTCTAAACAACGAAAGGACAGGAGTTTCTGTCCTTTCTGTCGAAAACTAAGTTCTTAGAGCATAAACCCGTTGATGTCAATATACAGAACATATAGAGAACACTGAGGCGCTCCAGAGGAAGAACAAACACATTTGGTATATAAAATAAATAGAAATTGTTTATATTCAAGAGGCCTATCTGCAATTGTCTTCCGAGACGTGCAGCGACTCCCTGACATTGGGGAGAAAAATTAAATTGTTTTAATTAATGACTGAATGTTACAGAATAGGATTAAGGAGTTTGGTCACCCAGAAAAATCTTTGAAGGTAATTATGAGGAGATCTAATATGAATTTATAGCACTTGTAGGAAATATGAGTACAAGAAGCTGGAATATGGAAATAAGGAACTGGGACATGAGGACAAAGTCCAGGAATATGCGGAGAAGGAGCCGGGATATAAGGATAAGAAGCTGGGATATGAGGATAAGAAGCTGGGATATGAGGACAAGGAGCTGGGATATGAGGACAAGGAGTTGGGATATGAGGACAAGGAGCTGGGATATGAGGACAAGGAGCTGGGATATGAGGACAAGGAGCTGGGATATGAGGACAAGGAGCTGGGATATGAGGACAAGGAGCTGAGATATGAGGATAAGGAGCTGGAATATGAGGACAAGGAGCTGGGATATGAGGACAAGGAGCTGGGATATAAGGAGGAGCTGGGATATAAGGAGCTGGGATATAAGGAGCTGGGATATAAGAAAAAGGACTGGGATATAAGGACAAGAAGCTGGGATATCAAGATGGTGTGAAGTAACGGTGCCTAACCACTTGGACCATTAAGGATCGAACTCTGACTCAGTCAACCTAGGATTTGAGAGAATTAATTCCCATGGAACAATTCCAAGAGATGGCTTCCCTATGGACACGCTTCAAGCTACATGCATCTAGGAACAACGACTTGAACAGAGCTGCTGGTAGTACCCATGTCCTGACAACAGAGCTGCTGGTAGTACCCATGTCCTGACAACAGAGCTGCTGGTAGTACCCATGTCCTGACAACAGCCTCCAACCATGACCAGCCTGATATTCTAACATCTTACTACAATAACTGTATTCTTGAGGTTATCTTGAGATGATTTCGGGGCTTTAGTGTTCCCGCGGCCCGGTCCTCGACCAGGCCTCCACCCCCAGGAAGCAGCCCGTGACAGCTGACTAACACCCAGGTACCTATTTACTGCTAGGTAACAGGGGCATTCAGGGTGAAAGAAACTTTGCCCATCTGTTTCTGCCTCGTGCGGGAATCGAACCCGCGCCACAGAATTACGAGTCCTGCGCACTATCCACCAGGCTACGAGACCCCTTGTATTGATGTTCTGATGACAGCAGAAGCATGCCAGAGCTGGTGCGCTGACGGCAGTGTATAAGCATGACATGGTCGATGTTCTGATGACAGCCTACAAGCATGAAAGGGGTGATATGCTGACAACAGTCTACAAGAAGGGTAGAGACAGCTTGTTAAGTGGGGAGAACATGTAAGATAGAGTTCCCAGAGATGGACGAACATGGCCATGTTTACACATCTCACAGAGCGTGGCGATTCCGGCCAGTCTGGGAACAAACCTTACCAACCACAGGGGGAAATAATCTGGTAGAAATGGTGGATCAAATTCCGCAGATTACCAAGGACACGAGCGTGGCTAGCAAAAATGTTGCTAGCAACATTTTTGCTGGAAAATGTTGAAGACCTTTACATTATGTGCCAAAGGAAATGTTTCAAGATTTCCGCCCTCGTTCGTCAATGCTGAAACTGTCTTAAATCAAATCAAATGTTTATTCAGGTAAAAGTAAGGTGGCACTAGTAACTCAAGACACTCAGTCATCAAGTGTGTTGACCTGTCAGTGACGGTGAGGAAGTAAAGTCTGGCTCTGGCACTCTAGTTGTGCGTTGTACAACGATAATATTCAGTTTTATTCCTAATGTGTATATGGACCCTTCGGGCAACCATCAGAGAAATGAAGTCAGTAGAGTGCCACAACTACCGGTTGAGAGAGAACCTTCACCCTAAGCCTGGTTGCAGGATTAATATATAATAATAATAAAATTAAAAAGATAGGGTGAGGATTTAAAAAGATCTGATGTCAGGAAACAGCTCTTGGCTAACACAATATTGGGGTTGGAGCTGTCTCCCGTAATCCTGATGAGGTCGTTCACAGTGCCGTAAGGAAGTGAGGACGAGAGAGAGAGAGAGAGAGAGAGAGAGAGAGAGAGAGAGAGAGAGAGAGAGAGAGAGAGAGAGAGAGAGAGAGAGAGAGAGAGAGAGAGAGAGAGAGAAGGGGGGCCTGGCGAAAACTAATCTCTCACAAAAGAGAATTAGTCACTTACCTCAGCCTTAGTGACGTTCGGCTGTAATTATCCCCTGCCTCCACCCCCCCCCCCTCTCAACCCCCACGACGCCTCTAACCCCTCTCTCCACCCCCCCCCCCCCCACCACCACCATGAGACAGGAAACTCATAAAGTTTACCAAATCCATGTGATTATAAGTCGCGTGATGGGACGGGGAGGGAGCGGGGGAGGGGTGTGGGTATTATGGGGAAGATGGGAGGGGGGGAGGAGGGGAAGGGAACTATCAGGATAAAACGCCAAGTCATTACGACTATATAGCACTTGGAAGGGATTAGGATAAGAATTTGGGATGGGACAGGGGGAGGGGGGGGGTAAGGAATGGTGTCCAACCACTTGGAAGGTCGGGGATTGAACGCCGACCTGCATGAAGCGAGACCGTCGAGCCCAAGTGGTAGTGGCGAGAGGGAGAGAAGCGACGGGAGAGGGAGACGAGACAGGAATATGAGACATAAACACCAGGGGTGGCAGGAAAAGATAAGAGTATAGCAAACAGAGAACAGTCGAATAAGCGAACGGGAGAAGAGGGAGAGAGAGAGAGAAAATAGAAAACTGAAAGATAAAGAGAGGGACTGATTTGAGAAATGACATGGTGGAGGAGAATGGAAGGAGAGACAACGCAGAGAAAGAGAAAGAGAAGAGCACGAGGGATAAATAGAGACAAAACATAAATAGATATGAATTCACACTTCAACAGTCCGGTCTCTGAGGATGTGCCCAATCGTACTCGTTCCAGGCTCCTTCCCCCCCTCCCCCCACCCCTACGGAGCCTCGCCGAACGATGCAGTTAACGCTCACAATCACTGTACCTCTCCTAAGTTACTCGTTAAGGAATAACTTCAAACACGTGGTGTCCAAACCTCCGCCAATAAATTCCCTAGAATACAGAGGCAAACAAATAGGTGTGAATTTATAATAGATTATGTGTGACAGTGAGAAATGTGCGAGTGTTTTATCTCTCAAATGAGGCCCTCGTGGACGAGCGGAAACCTGTCCGTTCCGTCTACTCCTGTCCGTTCCGTCTACTCCTGTCCGTCCCGTCTACTCCTGTCCGTCCCGTCTACTCCTGTCCGTTCCGTCTACTCCTGTCCGTCCCGTCTACTCCTGTCCGTTCCGTCTACTCCTGTCCGTCCCGTCTACTCCTGTCCGTCCCGTCTACTCCTGTCCGTCCCGTCTACTCCTGTCCGTCCCGTCTACTCCTGTCCGTTCCGTCTACTCCTGTCCGTCCCGTCTACTCCTGTCCGTTCCGTCTACTCCTGTCCGTCCCGTCTACTCCTGTCCGTCCCGTCTACTCCTGTCCGTCCCGTCTACTCCTGTTCGTCCCGTCTACTCCTGTCCTTTGAAGGCTCTGTCCACATAATGGCGATTCTTCACAAAATTTTCCCGATTGGGTAATGCTCATAGCGCCCAGAACTCAAAATTAAAAATTTAGTAGTCAGTCACATGGAACATTTTATCATCGTCGGAATGCGGAAGAGAGAAGAATCTGGGTAAGAGTATTGTAAGGAAATTTGAAGGAGATAAATATAGAAAAAATGGAGAATTGAAAGATAGAGAAATAAACGAGGGAGAGAAGGGAGAAGCGAGAGTGAGGGATGCAAACCCGAGAGGTAAAATTAGTTAAAAATAACGGAAACGAAGATAAAAATGATTGAGAGAACTGGGAAGGTATGAAAGAGAGAATATGAGGATAACAATAGGAGAAAGGAGACGAGGGAAGGAAGCAGGAAGTGGTGAAGAGCCTCTCCATGGCAAAGGAAGAAGAGTGTAAAAACGAACATGAGAAGGAAGAGGCAAAGAAGAGATAGGAAAGACGGAAGGAACAGAAAACATTGAGAAGTCAAACAAATAGGAGGGAAAGGGAAGGGGGGGGAGAGAACCAGGCAGAGGGAAGGGAGATAGATGGAAGAAGGAAAGGAGATGGAAGAGCATCGAAAAGGAAGAAAGGAGGAAGATTAAGATCAATTTAGCAAGACGAAGTTCAAGGGAGAGCGAAGGATCATGAGAAGGAAGGTGAAGGAAGGAAGGAAGGAAGGAATGAAGGAAGGAGGGAGAACGAGAACAAGGAGCCAAGAAAGAACAAAGTACAGGGATAAACGGTAACCACTGGGAACATGATGAACAGAAGTAGGAAAAGAGCAAGATGATAGTAAGAGGAGTAAGAACACAGTACAAGAGAGCCGAGAGTAACAGGGAAATAGAAGAGAACGAAGAATAGGAGTAAAACAGAAGAGAACCGGGAATAAAGGATAAAAGAAGGGGAAGAATATGAAATAAAATGAAATCAGGGGAAATAAGTGGAGTGAGAGGCAGGGGGGCCGTGAGGGAAGGAGAAAAGAGAGAAGTAAGAAGGATATACGAGAAGAAGGGGAGAGAGAGAGAGAAGAGGATAAAGAGCGGACCATCACGAGAGAGGAGGGAGAGGAGGGGGGTGTAACAGCCTTAATCACCCTACCAAGGAACCAACACAAATTACCCATTATCGTTCCCTTTTTTCAATAATTCGTGAAGCAAATTGTCGAATGTGATGTGGTTGGCCCCAAATTAGCCAACTGGTGGCGGGAAATACGAGGCCCGGAACGTGTAATTATTCCTTTAAACACTAGTGGGGCGAGACGCCGGTTCGAGGTGCCGGAAAATTACCGTTTATATATATATATCACTGAATGAGGGTCATTTTGGGGAGGGGGGCATGGGGGGGGGGTGATGACAGGCGGCCCCCTGGGAGGAGGGGGGAGGGGGTTATTATTGGGTTTGTTTTAACCCCCCAAATACTCATACCCTACCCATCCCCCCCTGCCTGCCTTCCCTCCCTGCCTACATTTTTGCCTCTCTCCCTGCCTTAATGTCTCCCTACCTCCGCCCCTTTCTACCACCACCATCACCACCGCTACCACTACCATCACCACCATCACCACTACAACCACCATCACCACTACAACCACCATCACCACCACCATCACCACCATCACCACTACAACCACCATAACCACCACCATCACCACCACTACCACTACCATCACCACTACCATCACCACCATCACCACTACAACCACCATCACCACCACCATCACCACCACTACCACTACCATCACCACTACCATCACCACCATCACCACCACCACCACCACTACCACCACTACCATCACCACCATCACCACCACCATCACCACCATCACCACTACAATCACCATCATCACCACCATCACCACCACTACCACTACCATCACCACTACCATCACCACCATCACCACCACCACCACCACTACCACAACCACCATCACCACCATCACCACCATCACCACCATCACCACTACAACCACCATCACCACCACCATCACCACCACTACCACTACCATCACCACTACCATCACCACCATCACCACCACCACCACCACTACCACCACTACCATCACCACCATCACCACTACCATCACCACCATCACCACCACCACCACCACTACCACCACTACCATCACCACCATCACTACCACCATCACCACTACCATCATACCAGTGTAACGGGATTTTTTTTTTCCATTTGCCGGTACGGTGAAAAATCGAGGCTGATGCACAGAAAACGTCAAAATTACGATGCATTAATTTCGACTAATTAGGTCGCATTTTTAACGGATTGGCCTGTTCCGTTAAAAAAAAAAAAGAGTCGATGTATTATAGGAGAAAACGGACCAATGGAAAACGATATTAGGTACTCTAGCGGACATATTCACGACGTGAAAGATTTTAAAACTTTTTTAAAACTTTCATTTTTCGAAAGATTTTTCGGAATTGGAAAGTCAAATTAAAGTATATTGAGTGAATACGACTAATAATTCGCGTTTTTTACGTTAACATAAGCAAAGTTACAAGTGCAATCTATTAAGGGAGAGAGAGAGAGAGAGAGAGAGAGAGAGAGAGAGAGAGAGAGAGAGAGAGAGAGAGAGAGAGAGAGAGAGAGAGGGTAGTGTGTGTGTGTACTCACCGAGTTGTGCTTGCGGGGGTTGAGTTTTCGCTCTTTGGTCCCGCCTCTCAACTGTCAATCAACAGGTGTACAGATTCCTGAGCCTACTGGGCTCTATCATATCTACATTTGAAACTGTGTATGGAGTCAGCCTCCACCACATCACAGCCTAATGCATTCCATTTATTAACTACTCTGACACTGAAACAGTTCTTTCTAATGTCTCTGTGGCTCATTTGGGTACTCAGTTTCCATCTGTGTCCCCTTGTGTGTGTACCACCCGTATTAAATAATCCACCCTTGTCTACCTTGTGAATCCCCTGAGAATTGTGTATGTGGTGATCATGTCTCCCCGAGCTCTTCTGTCTTCCAGTGTCGTGAGGTGCATTGCCGCAGCCTTTCCTCGTAACTCATACCTCTTAGTTCTGGGACTAGCCTTCTGGCATACCTCTGAACTTTATCCAGCTTCGTCTTGAGCTTGACAAGGTACGGGTTCCATGCTGGGGCCGCATACTCCAGGATTGGTCTTACATATGCTGTGTACAAGGTTCTGAATGATTCCTTACACAGGTTCCTGAAGGCTGTTCTGATGTTAGCCAGCCTCGCGTATGCCGCAGACGTAATTCTTTTTATGTGGGCTTCAGGAGACAGGTTTGATGTGATATCAACTCCTAGATCTATCTCTGTGTCCGTTTCATGAAGTACTTCATTTCCCATTCGGTATCCTGTGTCTGGCCTCCTGTTTCCACCGCCTAGTTTCATGACCTTGCATTTACTCGGGTTGAACTTTAGTAGCCATTTGTTGGACCATTCATTCAGTCTGTCTAGGTCATCTTGTGTGTGTGTGTGTGTGTGTGTGTGTGTGTGTGTGTGTGTGTGTGTGTGTGTGTGTGTGTGTGTGTGTGTGTGTACACCCCCCGAGTGGACCATGATGTGTGCCGGCAGACTAACCCTCCTGTAATACCAGTGCATGTACGTGTTTACACCCATACATTACCTGGTGTTCGTACATTACCAGGTAAACAAGGCTAATGGGCTCACCTTCCCTACAGGGGAGCGAGGAACACCCAATACCTCCCAGGTGTAACCTCCAGGTAACTCATCCTAATTACCGATTATATTAAACGCCCGGGACGTGATAATGCGCGAGTCTAGGTCAGTAAACTGGTCATATTTTTTCTCAGCAATGATTTAGGAGTTTGCAGAGCAGTTAACGCGCTTAGCGATGCGAGGTAAGGTTAGCAAGCCACAGAAGAGCTGGTTCAAGGCTGACCCCCTCCAAACTTATACTACTTTGCAAGAAAGTTGTAATAGTTTTAATAAGTGTTGCAACAATTATTTTCTTTCCTCCAGTGACTAGTGCCTCAGCTTCCTGCCACCTTGTGTGACAACGTGTGATAATGTCAGCAACTGTCCTCTTAAGATGATATTGAATTGAAATTGAAATAAATTTATTGAGGTAAAATACACACCAAGGGATGAGGTAGCTCAAGCTATTCTCACCCCGTTCAGTACATCGTGTTAATACATACATACACACACATCACAAGCAATAAACGTATTACCGAACATCCTGAGAGATAAACATATACATTTCCTCTTAAGAAGATATGATCGATGTTTCTAATCCTAATCCGTTTCAAATCAGGTTTGGGGTGATCCGTGCTACTGTATGCTCCTCTCACCCGCTGTACCTGCGTGGATGACATCACTGTAAGCATCCATGTGTAGTCTACCTCACAAATGAGGTCTAAAGCCAGTCCACCAATCACAGCAGCTCGTCCTGAGAGTGCTATTCAGACGATCTCTTCAGCCAATGGCAGCATTCTGAGGAGTCTACCAACGCTCTAATTGGTCGCTGCCGCTGTGATTCTAACCAATCCGTGAGTGTTAGCCAAGACTTCGTTATAAATGCGAAGATTCTAGAATGCCTTAAGGGACGCCAGCAACCATAGGAATAATATATATTAGTCCAAATAATCAAAGCTAAGAGTAAACACATTAGAGTGTGGAGCCGGTTGGAGCCGTTAAACTCTTCGGTAGAACCTATGCTTAGGGTACTTGTGCTCATCACGGTTCAGTGGGTAGTGCGTGTGTCTGGAGAGGTCCAGGGATGCATGTTCGAGCCACCTACAGTGACTCAATATTTCCTCCGTGATTCATCAAGTTATTGTGATACCATTAAGCGCTAAACATATTATTTCCCAGCCTAAGCAAAATATTTATAGCCTTAACTTATCGAAGCTGATAATCAGAACACGTTAATCTTTACGGGGCTTTAATTTTTAACACAGTTTTAATTTTTAACGTCGCAGTTTTAACGAACTGATCGACTCCGTTACAAATGTGACGTATGAGGTGAGGGGGGGACAGATCGCTTGACCTGTTTCATGCTATTGATCACAACGTAAAAATTACAGTCGTCTAGTATCATTAACCGCCGTAAAAATTACGTTTTCTAGGACTAATGAGCATCGGTTTCAATATGATACGTGAGTTTCAATATGATACGTGAGTTTCAATATGATACGTGAGTTTCAATATGATACGTGAGTTTCAATATGATACGTGAGTTTCAATATGATACGTGAGTTTCAATATGATACGTGAGTTTCAATATGATACGTGAGTTTCAATATGATACGTGAGTTTCAATATGATACGTGAGTTTCAATATGATACGTGAGTTTCAATATGATACGTGAGTTTCAATATGATACGTGAGTTTCAATATGATACGTGAGTTTCAATATGATACGTGAGTTTCAATAGATTCGTATGTTTCAAGGTAATCAAAACCTCTTCAAATTGTCCGGTTTTGACAACGCACTGTATATATACAAGTATCAAATATAACAAAAAATACAATAATAAATACAGCAAAACATTTCATTATGAATAAATGAGTGAAATATAAATTATGAACAAAAATGTGATTTTATTGACAAATTTTTGTTTGTAGTCAATTGCTAATTATTTAACTCACTAGTCTAGGCAGGAAAAATAATTTGAACCTCAATGGCATGTTTAGCCACAGAAGTAGACTATATAGGAACGTTATCCTCATTCTCCAGTCATAAGAACATAATAATATTGTCACTCAAAAAGAGTACCTAGAGATCCAATATCAAATCAAATAAAAACTTGATTCGCGAGCTATAATTGAGTTCTTTACCAAATAATACACAAGAGCACTGTTTCCAAAAGAGGAAGTCTTAACTATAGAGTAACAGATAATCGTGTGACTAACCGAGTCTTTCAAGTAGTTATACCTGCTTAATGGGGTTCTGAGAGTTCTTCTACCTCCCAAGCCCGTGACTTGTAAGAGCTTGGTCCACCAGGCTGTTGCTAGTTATCAACAATCACTGCTCCGTAGAAGATACAATAGAGGCGAGTGTACTCCAGGGCAGTGTGATGGGACCACTCCAGTGGAACAGCTACTTCGATGACGCCCTCAAGTTAATACTGGAGGCTAGTGCCTCTGCAGACGATTGTTAACTTCATCAAGAGACAAGAAACAAGATGTAACTCACGTCAATTAAATCTTAAAACTATTCTATCTTGAGTTATTGATGTCTCAGATGGGGAGCCGGTCGGCCGAGCGGACTGCACGCTGGACTTGTGATCCTGTGGTCCTGGGTTCGATCCCAGGCGCCGGCGAGAAACAATGGGCAGAGTTTCTTTCACCCTATGCCCCTGTTGCCTAGCAGTAAAATAGGTACCTGGGTGTTAGTCAGCTGTCACGGGCTGCTTCCTGGGGGGTGGAGGCCTGGTCGAGGACCGGGCCGCGGGGACACTGAAAAGCCCCGAAATCATCTAAAGATAAATTTTGTAACAGCGCAAACACAAAATCCTCACACAACAGAAGCATTACACATGAGACAGAGGACACAGGACACATGAGGACACAGGACACATGAGGACACAGGACACAGAGTGATGAGATAAAAAGAAAATACAGACATAATAAACTACAATGGTTACTTACAAACTAACCAATAAAACAACAGTGTTTTAAATGCATAGTAAAGCAGAAAAAATATTCATACGCCACTTTACTATAGCATCCAGGAAGCTACCATAAAGTCTACAATGTACAAGGTAACTCAACAACCAAGAAGGACTCGAAGCCCCTCTTCGCTCACCACTACAACAGCGTCTGCGGGGCCGACCGCCGACGCTGGCGTCCCACAGGGTCTCCACCCGGGAAACTCGGGCCCACTTTCATTCCGCGCCATATCTGCGGGCACAGGTTCCACATCAACCGAACCCACGGAAGCGCGACGTTCATCCAGATGCGTCATATGTGGGAAAATATCCCTCCCCCCCCCCCTTCCCGAAAACACACGCATTCTATTTCTCGCCTCTACCGTACACCCAGCCGCAATATGTCCGGGGAGCCCACACCTGAAACTAGTGCGGGGTGGACCATTGTACATTGTACGAAACCTGAAACCTTGCACAGAAACACTGGAAGACACATCTGATCAAATAACTTTCACAGTTATCGTTCCACTCACAATATCCTTGTAATTTTCATAAGTGAAACAGTTCGGATGTGTCGTCGGTCATTTCAAATGGCGAGTCTCCAACCAACACGAAACTCACATGCTGGATGTAATTCAATACTTGCACCGTCCCGTCACCCCCTGGCAAGGAAAGCACCCCTCCCCCAATCTCCCCAAACTCACGCAAGCAACCACCAAATGCCTCGAGGGTTTCCAAACTTCAATACAATTGCACTTTACAACATCTGCACACACCTGCAACATCCGCGATTTTCGCCTGAAGCCCATCACATAGAGCCTCAGAGACGACGGCGTAATCAGGCTTGCTGGTAAACTTCAATTCAGCTATATTACCCCGTCGAAGCACCGGGAAAAGACCCCATCTTCACACGGGGTCTCAGCCTTGCGACCGTCGACTGCCAGTGTGGCGGTAAACAAACCCCTCAGCAGGGACCCCAAGTCGAAATCCAGGAACTCCACCAGACACGTCCGCACGCCACGGTTGCTCGGCACTCTCAACTGTTGCAGTTTTCGTTATGGCCTGTGTGGGAGAGGTGTGTCGTTGAACTCTGAGTACCTAGAACTTGCAAAGCCTGTTGGTTGAGTAATGTTATACAGGACCATAGTTGAAGAATTTCGGATACCGATTATCTACCTCTGTCGCTTCCAGAAGCTCCGTGATGGTGACTTTTGAACGTCGTGGATAGAACGTAATTTCGCAGCTTCAGGGAGAGGACTGAGGGCCGTGATCAGCAGTTACGGGGCGGCGGTGGATCGGTGAAGGTAGACGACGTGGGGGAAGGGCCCGACCTATGTAGTGATGCAGGACGCTCCATTTGAAACGCCTGACAATGCTGCGGATGGCGCTCTCCCGCTATGGAAGTGTGATTGCGGTTCCTCCTCACCGCTTTATGTCTGGAGCCCCGAAGAGAGTTCTGTCTAGGAATCGGACTGTGGCCATGAAGAATGCACAGGGAATCTGCTCGGCGCTGAAGGCGGCAGCAAGCACAGTGCACATGTTTTACCAAGGACAGCAGCGTACATGTTTCAAGTGCGGGTTGCCTGGGCACATGGCGGCTATGTGTCAAGTTGCCTCGGAAGACCGGGGGAAAATGTGCTCACTGAGGCAGATTTTCCGCCGAAGGCGGAGCCAGGGCATAGAGATGGTTGGCGAATCCTTTCAGGCATCGTATGTTGTCCCTGTGAGTATATTATATATAGTCAAGATACATTTAGACCGATCACGGTACAGTAGATAGTGGGTGTTTTAGGGTCAGTGCGGATAGGGGCTCTGAACACTACTTGACAAAAAAAAAAAGTCCCTTTTTTAGTGTACGCGGGTGAGAGGTATATAGCACCGTGAGGAGTGTAGTACCTCAGGTGCTAGGGTGGGGGAGTGTTGTATCACCAGGGGGCAACACCCACGCCCGCTAGGGGGTGTCGTGACAGCTTATCAGCAAGACATATGGGTCGTTCTCTCCAGGAAGGGGACATGTGTGTGCTCCCTGGGGGACGGAGCTACACTGCCTTCCTACCTCCTCCTCCTCCTCCTCTCACCACCAACACCACACGTTCCTCTTATCAAGCTTTTACCAAGTCTTTCGTCTTTCGTGCAGCGTTTTGTATTTCATTTGGAGAAACGACGCTATTTTTTGTTACGAGGGATATGTTAGCTAATTACCCTCATTTCTTGATAATTAAAACGTGTAATTCAACTTATTTCTTTTTACCAAATAAATGTCCGTCATAAATTAACAAAAGAGCTATACTAAATACGTCCTTTGTTTTCCCAAATGTATAATCAGAGCGGCAATGTTTTCTGTCTTTCAATTAATATATATTTAAGGATTATATAAATTATTTCCCGGGCGTCCAACTTGTGTTGTATTCTTTTGGTAAAAGTTTAGGGTATATAACAAGTTGGTTGTCTTCACACACATTTTTCTTGGATCTCTCTCTCTCTCTCTCTCTCTCTCTCTCTCTCTCTCTCTCTCTCTCTCTCTCTCTCTCTCTCTCTCTCTCTCTCTCTCTCCCTTCCCTTCCCTTTCTCTGACTCTTCTCTTCACTGAAATCAACACGAAACAGTTTACTCCTCGCTAGTTTCAGCAGGCAAGAGCAGAGATTATTGATAACAATTTTCCAAAATTATGAGATTCTCTTGCCATGCATAAACGCTTCTGAGGACCCTACCAGTGCTCCGGAACGAATTATATATTTGGACGACCCGAAGCATAGAGTTGAAATTATCAAATATATATATATATATATATATATATCCTTATATATGTGTGTGTGACCGGTAACTACTTTCTAAGTAGATTCTTTGTCACTAGCGTTGGGAGGGTTATTAAGGCCACCACAATAGCTTACTGACCAACCAGCAAGTATACTTTAGTGCTAAACAGAGTTCAGTACTCAAGTAAACTCTCAGTGTATATATACCAAAAAGCAGGATACACCTCTCGGTATAAATATCCCTGTGTACCTTACCCCGATTCCTATACCGCAGACCTGAAGTTCAGCCGTCATTGTATCACTGCAGTAGTGTTGATTACCAAGCACACTGAAGGCCGGGATTGTCCTGCGTAAGGCCGGGCTTGTCCTGTGTAAGGCCGGGCTTGTCCTGTGTTGTGAGGGCCGCGTCCTGGCAGCCCTCGAGGCTCCTGGTGTGTGTGTGTGTGTGGGGCTCATGTGTTCCTTGGTACCAAATATAACCCACTTGTCCAGAATATCCCGACTGAATTGCTGTAGACTTCAAAGCGACCAGAACAGGTCGCCAACAAGGGTCTAAGCAGTAAACAATCGAAGCACCGCGGCGGACTCTAATTATTCCTGTCTGTCATCCGCTCACATCTCTTCATCCATGTACAACCTGTCCTCAGGCTTGGCTCGTTAAAGCGGCGGCCGACCCGCCGACCCCCTATGGTACATTCTTCAATTTTAACGAATTGTGTATTACAATAGGTTTGGTATATATATATAAATGAATATTATTATATATTAAGGTTCTACGAATAGTTAGGCGTAGGTTAGGTTTTAGGTTCTCTTGGCAACTATTTGCATTTGAAGTACGTGAGTGAAGCATTTACAGCGTTGTGGTTCGAACAAAGGTCGTCAGCGAAGCACTGTTCGAGAAATCTTCGAACGTCATGAGCCGTGAGTCGTGTGTAAACCGTATTTCACGAGCTGACCCGTTAATAGGCTTTCTAGAAGTGGCTTCTCACGTGCCTCTTCCTTCTGATGAGATCAATGCTACTCATTAACGTGGTCGGGCCGACTTCGAAGCTTCAATCAGATGAATAAAGCAAGAGGGAATGAGACACCGGGAGAGTAAGTGTCCTCACTCCGTTGTCTCAGTAACGTACATCCTTACTGGGGGAGTTACTAAGGTAGGGAGTAAGTTACAACTCCCTACTCACACGGCTGTAAGCTAGCCAGGTAGCAAGCACTAGATACACTGGCTTGGTAGCTAGAGTACCATCTCTGGTTGTGAATGGTCGAGCCGCATCCTGTTCTCTAATGTATTAACGGTACCTTCACAATAATACTTCGCTATATATGATGTCACTCAATGGTTGCTCTTATTTTTCTGTGATAAGCATGTAAGCAAGGTGAATACTCTCTCTCTCTCTCTCTCTCTCTCTCTCTCTCTCTCTCTCTCTCACTCACTCACTCTCTCTCTATCTCTCTATCTCTCTCTCTCTCTCTCTCTCTCTCTCTCTCTCTCTCTCTCTCTCTCTCTCCCTCTCTCACTCTCCCTCCTGCATGTGACCTCCACTGCGGACTCAACACATAGCCAAGGGTCACCACGTTTTCCACTCGAACTCTATAATGACTACAATGACTTTTTTTATAAACCAAAAACCATTGCATCTTCCGGACAGTAATGCGGTTTAAGCGTTCACCGCTTACAGCGCCGCTCCTCTGGCTATTATTCTTCACAATGTCCTGAATAAATCACGAACGTTGAACACTAAAGTCAAAATAATAACAGGCTAAAATATACGTACATGGAACTGTCATCTCACGGTGAACTGAAACAATATTCATAGGTGAATAACGAAGGATGATTATACATAATTATTATTCATCAAATTCGCGAGATGGATAAAAAATGAAATTAGGATAACATGAATTATTCGCTGAGTCAGGATGCCCAGGAAAGCTAAGATTAAACCTCAAACCCAAATATAATATTTTTCTCTCGAGTAGTTGATAGATATTGCTTCTGAATCTGGAGGTGGAGAGTAGATGGGTGAGGGAGAGAGTAGATGTGTGAGGGGAGAGTAGATACACGAGAGTAGTCCTGGCGTAGTCCTGGACTACGACCAGAAAGAGCTGAGAGAGGAAAAGAGGGGAAGGAACAGATGGGAAATATGTAACTATAGAGCCTCGTGTATAACTATAGAGCCTCGTGTATAACTATAGAGCCTCGTGTATAACTATAGAGCCTCGTGTTACTCCCAAATGGAAGTTTCCCTAATTTCTGGAACAGAAAACGTTATACCTCTCGAGACCTTCTGAGACTAGCCGTTGCAATAATCTTAATATGCAACCCACAATAGCTTAACGGCTCCCGGGTACCCATATACGGCTGGGTGAACAGGTGCATCAGGGGTAAAGGAAATGGAACCCAAATACCTCCGTCCCACATGGGAATCAACCCCTGGGTCTTTTAGTTGTAATGTGATTGTTTAGACCACTTCGCTACAGCCTAACTATACGATAACTATAACTATACTATAGTTATACGATAGTTATATACGATATACGATAACTATACGATAGTTAAGAGAGGTCTGGACGACTATCGTTCGTGAGAGTAGATGGCAGTCCCACGAAACTGACACATCTACCTATCTTAATGGGAGGTAGATGGGATATGAGGACAAGGAGCTGGGATATGACGACAAGGAGCTGGGATATGAGGACAAGGAGTTGGGATATGAGAACAAGGAGCTGGGATATGAGGACAAGGAGCTGGGATATGAGGACAAGGAGCTGGGATATGAGGACAAGGAGCTGGGATATGAGGACAAGGAGCTGGGATATGACGACAAGGAGCTGGGATATGACGACAAGGAGCTGGGATATGAGGACAAGGAGTTGGGATATCAGAACAAGGAGCTGGGATATGAGGACAAAGAGCTGGGATGTAAGGACAAGGAGCTGGGATATGAGGACAAGGAGCTGGGACATAAGAACAAGGAGCTGGGATATGAGGACAAGGAGCTGGGATATTAGGACAAGGACCTGGGATATGACGACAAGGAGCTGGGATATGAGGACAAGGAGCTGGGATATGAGGACAAGGAGTTGGGATATCAGAACAAGGAGCTGGGATATGAGGACAAAGAGCTGGGATATGAGGACAAGGAGCTGGGATATGAGGACAAGGGGCTGGGATATGAGGACAAGGAGCTGGGATATGAGGACAAGGAGCTGGGATATGAGGACAAGGAGCTGGGATATGAGGACAAGGGGCTGGGATATGAGGACAAGGAGCTGGGATATAAGAACAAGGAGCTGGGATATGAAGACAATATTCTTGGATATGACGGAGGGAACAATCAGTGCCAACCACTTCGACCATCGGGGATCGAACCCCAACCCTGCAAAAAGCTAGTCCGTCGCTATATACCGACCAGACCAAGTAGATAGGCAATAGAAGAAAGGGGGAGGGGAAATCTACTATTTATGTCAGGACAACCCGTACTCTCACCTAACACATCGCATTTTTAACGTAGTAGACCAATCCCTTGCAATTACGACGTATTATTGCAAATTATTGCATATTGCAAAACACCGTAATATGGACGATTTCTATGCAATGTTCACATTTATGAAATAGTTTAGGAGTTGTAGGAGGGAGCCGGCCGGCCGAGCGGACAGCACACTGGACTTGTGATCCTGTGTTCCCGGGTTCGATCTCGGGCGCCGGCGAGAAACAATGGGCAGAGTTTCTTTCACCCTATGCCCCTGTTACCTAGCAGTAAAATAGGTACCTGGGTGTTAGTCAGCTGTCACGGGCTGCTTCCTGGGGGTGGAGGCCTGGTCGAGGACCGGGCCGCGGGGACACTAAAGCCCCGAAATCATCTCAAGATAACCTCAAGATAACCACAACCCGAGGTTATTGTTATGAATAACCTCGTATAGCGCTTCCCTCACTCAATGGCAAGTCGCCATGAGGGAGGGAAGATGTACCGGTTTCGTAAAGGGGTGAGTACAAATGCCCTTGGTGACTCACAGCATCTGGATAATACTGCCAAGATGGTTGTCCTGTCTTGAACATGTGCGGTGACTTGAACCTTTTCCTCGACCACCTAAGAAGCCTAGTTTAAGATCTATGTAAACCATGGATAAATAAATATAAATTTATATAGAGATTTATATATAAATCTATATAAACCAAGGTTCGTTAGTAGCCGTCTAGCCTCTATTTTTAAGCTACGTTAGAGTACTAGTATCGTATACAGGTATACTTGTGTACCCTACTGGTATACTTGTATATTATGCAGGTATACAAATATGATATACTTGTATACCAGTATGATGTACTTGAACGGTATACTTGTACACTAGTCTGGTATACACTAGTATGATACGCTTGATTGGTATACTGATATACTAGACAGGTATGCTGGCATACTAGTACAGTATACTGGTATATCATTTTCTGAGACATGAAGCTTTGAGGTATATCTAGAACTCAGTATCCAAGGTCAAGACAGCCAGTGCAGTCACCCATCCCGTTACAAGCCAGACCCAAGGGTTCTTAACCCGACTGAGTGACACCCACTGTCACCTGCAGTTTCTAAACATACTGACGACCCCAGAAGCGAGAAGACACAGGACTTTCCGCCTTAAGACACGTAGTGGTGTGGGTTAGCACGGTCTCCCACCGGCTTGCTGGAGAGGGAGAGGCAGGGGGGAGATGGAAGAGGCAGGGGAAGGGAGGGAGAGGCAGGGGAAGGGAGGGAGAGGCAGGGGAAGAGAGGGAGAGGCAGGGGAAGGAAGGGAGAGGCAGGAGGGAGATGGAAGAGGCAGGAGGAATGGTAATCTCTGTCAATGAGCCCGACACGATTTGATTAAATCTGGTTCGGGACTCGACAAGTGCCTACCCACAGCGGACAGAGTTCGTAAGGGTCTTGGGTCTGGGATACCAAGCGTCCCACCACCACCACACAGTGTCCCAGAACGAAGACTAAACCGTCTGAAAATGAACGTCTTAAAACGTCGATTCAACGTCGAACCATCGTCATTAGCACTAGTTCGTCATTGTTTACAAACATTGCTAATTCTGTTTTCATTCACTGCTACCTTTCTCAATATTATTTTCATGTATTGCTAATTTTGTTCATTTATTGCTTTTTTGCTCGTTATTAAGATTCGTTCTATTCAAAGTAGCATTACATTAGTTCTCGTTCGTTACCAACCTCCATTTGTTCGTTGTTCTTCGCTTAAGTTACAAAGTTTCATTCGACATTGTTCACGGTGGTTATTCGACCCATCAACGTGGCCTCGTTCGTCTAAGGTACAGGTGTCTCCAACATCTGTCTATAGTTCAACCTTCATGTGTTGTGTTCCCCTGTCAACTGTCTGTTTGTACTTAACAACACATGAGTGAGGCAAACAAGGCATGCGGGCCTTGCAACCCCGTGCAAGGGCCCCGTATATATATATATATATATATATATATATATATATATATATATATATATATATATATATATATATATATATATATATATATATATATATATATATATATATATGACAATGTCAGACCACGGAGGAAAAATGAAACAGGAATTTCCTTAAGTACTTTCGTATATTAATACATCTTCAGAAGGAGTGATTTTACAGATCGAGTGATGGGTATAAATAGGCAGGAGAGAATAGTGAAGTGAGGTGAGGTACAATATGGTACCTCACCTCACTTCACTATTCTCTCCTGCCTATTTATACCCATCACTCGATCTGTAAAATCACTCCTTCTGAAGATGTATTAATATACGAAAGTACTTAAGGAAATTCCAGTTTCATTTTTTCCTCCGTGGTCTGACATTGTCACATTTTTAATCACGTGTTTACTTTCGTGATATATATATATATATATATATATATATATATATATATATATATATATATATATATATATATATATATATATATATATATATATATATATATATATTTATATATATATATATATATATATATATATATATATATATATATATATATATATATATATATATATAAAACAGAACAGCATTGTGACTATTATTCATTTAACAAAAACACTGTTGAACTGACACGGCTATACTGAGCTTACACACACAGACGACATTCTGAAGTCAGGCTCCATAATACTTGGTTAACAGAGGCAACAAGCTGAAAGAAACTCACCCATGTGTGCTCTTCTAAATGCTTTTATTTTCAAAGCATTGAGATGTAAAAAAAAATTCTAAATGACCTTTTCCTGCAAAAAAAATGTCAGTGCTGTCGAGATCCTCGTGACCAAGGTCTGCAATTTAAGCAATAATTCGTAATTATAACTTGGAGAATGAATCACGCGAAGCAAACACGGGATCCCCGCGTATCTTAGCCGGGTATTACCACTTGCAGTAAATAATTCTCAATATTTTCACGTTAGACTGTGAGGGACGGGAGAGTGACAAAGAAGAGGCAGACACAAGGAAGAGACAGACAAGGAAGAGACACAGGCAAGGAAGAGACACAGGCAAGGAAGAGACACAGGCAAGGAAGAGACACAGACAAGGAAGAGACACAGACAAGGAAGAGACACAGACAAGGAAGAGACACAGACAAGGAAGAGACAGGAGAGACAAGGAAGAGACACAGATAAGGAAGAGACACAGACAAGGAAGAGACAGGAGAGACAAGGCAGAGACACACACAAGGAAGAGACACAGACAAGGAAGTGACAGGAGAGACAAGGTAGAGACACAGACAAGGAAGAGACACAGACAAGGAAGAGACACAGACAAGGAAGAGACACAGACAAGGAAGAGACACAGACAAGGAAGAGACACAGACAAGGAAGAGACACAGACAAGAGAAACTGTAGATACACAACTATCAATCCTGGGATAATACTGTAAGCCCCTATTCCAATTGACCTCATTTTGAAAGAATGTGTATTTTTACTGAGTCCTACTTTTGTTTTTACTGAGAGTACAAAATATTATTTTACTGTAGTCTTACAGTACTCAACACTGTCCTCACAATTAATTATCATATAATTAGAGTTTTCTCGTCACAACCTTAGTCACACAATTGTAAATAATTTTATTTAATATTGAATTGGGTTAATTTGTTTTTTTTTGGATAACTTATAATTATAAGTACATGTCTTCGGAGAACATGTGGCCCCAAACCTACACTTCTTAACTGTACATTTATTGACATATGAGAATACTGCATTAAAATTTCAAGACAATTTTTCCACTCATGTGTGATATAAACAGTGTCAGTGGAATGTTTTACTGTGTTGTGCTGTTCCTAGGAAACTCCCCAGTCACTCAATCATACGAGTGACAACTGACTCACTGAGTCACTCAGTCACATGAGTGACAACTGACTCACTGAGTCACTCAGCCACATGAGTGACAACTGACTCACTGAGTTACTCAGTCACATGAGTGACAACTGACTCACTGAGTTACTCAGTCACATGAGTGACAACTGACTCACTGAGTTACTCAGCCCCCATGAGTGACAACTGACTCACTGAGTTACTCAGCCCCCATGAGTGACAACTGACTCACTGAGTTACTCAGCCCCCATGAGTGACAACTGACTCACTGAGTTACTCAGCCCCCATGAGTGACAACTGACTCACTGAGTTACTCAGCCCCCATGAGTGACAACTGACTCACTGAGTCACTCAAGCTGTACAGCCACTCGTGTTGCTGGTAGTAAGAAAACTGCAGCACAAATGTGTTCACTCTTACTGGTAAACTCCAGATGTACAAAAAATCGAACACAAAAACACATTTGAAGTGAACAAATCCACAAGGGTCGTGACGAGGATTCGAACCTGCGTCCGGGAGCATCCCAGAAACTGCCTTAATCGACTGAGCTACGACAGGATTTGTTCATTTGATGCATCACGTTAGTGTGATCTCTGTGTGTCACATTTGAAGTGTTTTTGCCATGTGTTCCCAACGTCTGTGACTCTGGCTCTGTGTCTGTCTGTCTATCTGTATGTCTGTGTGTGACTCTGGTTCTCTCTCTGTCTGTCTATCTGTACGTGTGTGACTCTGGTTCTCTGTCTGTCTGTCTATCTGTACGTGTGTGACTCTGGTTCTCTCTCTGTCTGTCTGTCTATCTGTACGTGTGTGACTCTGGTTCTCTGTCTGTCTGTCTATCTGTACGTGTGTGACTCTGGTTCTCTCTCTGTCTGTCTGTCTATCTGTACGTGTGTGACTCTGGTTCTCTCTCTGTCTGTCTGTCTATCTGTACGTGTGTGACTCTGGTTCTCTCTCTGTCTGTCTGTCTATCTGTACGTGTGTGACTCTGGTTCTCTCTCTGTCTGTCTGTCTATCTGTACGTGTGTGACTCTGGTCTGTCTGTCTATCTGTGTGTGACTGTGTAAGCATTTGTGTTCGAATGCAGATTTATATCTCCAGCGCGTGAACGGCTTAACCGATTTAATGGCAATGTAATAGTTTTCTAATTATTACATATCTTAAAGACTGCTTCGATTAAGTACATTTCGAGAAAATTTAATAATGTATTCAATAAAGTTCCTTATGATTTATTGGTAATTTATCGGTGGCTTTTGTTTAAATTTCTATATAAAAAAATTGACAAGGATATCTGATTTAATACAGATAAGAATATAAACAAAACAGAGTTAATCACTTGAGGGAACTATGGATAAGCTCTTTGATGATTAAATTAGATCTGATTGTTGTTGTTTAAGATTCGCTACTTGGAACAAAATGTTCCAAGTACCACGGGCTATGGTGAGCCCGTGGTACTGAGAGCCGATGTCCTTATCTAGGGACAATACAAACAATAGAGAATAGGTTCGAATCCTCGTCACGGCCCTTGTGGATTTGTTCAACAGAGAATATGATCCTGAAAATTGGTTATCTCCAAAGTTTAGACGTAATTTCACTCTTAAAAAAATTCCGATGGATAATACATATATATACCTGGAGGACACACGCCACAAGAACGTCATGTATCTATGTAAATATTAGAGCCCTGATATGGGATCGAACCCGCGTGTGCCTGGACTCCCCAGTCGGTAGTGTGTGTGTCTAGCAGGTCCAGGGACGCTGGTTCTGTCCAATAGCATGACTCTAATAGTTTTGTTCTATTATACCAAACGTTTCATTTGCCTGCCAGGAAGAATGTCAAAACCAAAACGCCCATGTGTCCTAACCAAAATTTGTATAGATTTTTTTCCCCAAAAAAATTCTACCATAAAATTTGAGAAAGGGACTCCTTTCTCTCTCCCGTATTGCTCAGTTAATACACTGAAGATAAATTGACGAGATAAGGTATGTTTAGAATATTAAAATATATAATGTGAAAAATGGGGATATAAAAATAGTGATACCAAATTTTATCAGTGTATAAATTGTATTGAACGCCAGGGAAGAGAATTCTAGAAGGAACAATAGGCAGGCTGCCCACAAACCTCTCTCACACTATTGGTCACAATGTATTTCCCGCCCCACAACTCTCCTGTGGGAGAGAGACAACGTTTGGGCCCGTCCTCACGCAGCGAGAGAAGGATGTTATAGATTCACCTACTCGGAACAAAAGTTGCAAGTAGCACGGGCTATGGTGAGCCCGTAGTGGACTTACCTGGCACAGGAGCGGGGCTATAACTTAAGACTTGGGGGAAAAAAAGAGAAGGAGAGAGAGAATCAGTATATGGCAAGAGGGGAAGTGAGGGGAAATGATGTGAGATGACAAGTAAGGTGACATGAGGGGGGGGAAGGGTAGAAGCAAAACAAGGACAAAAAACAAGCCCAAACCGGATTTAAAAGAGTCACTTTCATTTGTTTGAGTCAAGTTATTGTGATTTAAGTCTCTGCAAAGTCTTGTTTAATGGAGTGAATCATTTCTAAAACCCCCTGAAAATGTATTTGCAAGTGTATTTGTTTGGTCTGACAAGCACACAGACAGTGGTGGTCTGGGCGGAACAGTTCCCGGGGAGGTGGGAGAGATGAAGACGATGAAGGAGACAGGCGATCTGACGTTGAAATCTTCTCTGACAAAACTTTCCCAACAAAACTTGTATTTCCTCACAACAGCTTGTCTTGAAGCATTTTCTCGGGCTTGACGTGTGGGTGTGGGGTCGCCACGTGGGGTAGGAGATTGGGGGTCAGGAGTTGTAGGGTGGGGTCAGGCATGGGCTACGAAAGCGGGGGGGGTAAGTGTAGGGGGTGGGGTCACGGACTGGGGTCCGAGAATAGGGTCCGGAGTGGGATCACGGGGTCTCCGGTGTATATAGGGATTGGGAGTGGGCATCGTATAGGTCCTGTGTATTGGTAGAGGCAGCGTATCCAAGTAATAGGACCCCAGGACTACACAGAAGCCAAGAGAACTCATTTGACACAGACCTGTTAGTGAAATTAGGCGGCGACATTCCGTGGACTTTCAGACCAGGAAATTATGATAGTCACGTACAGGCATTGTACTCACCTAATTATACTCACATAACTGTGCTTGCGCGTGTGGAGCTTTGGCTCTTTGGTCCCCACCTCTTACCTGTTAATCAACTAGTGTACACTAAGGCGTTGGCACAGGCACGATTAGAGACAAACTCCGAGGCAGGAAGGTACCCGAGTGCCTCCAGAATCAGAAGATTGCTGACTCCTGTTATCAGGTTGAGAGCTTCCCCCTTCCCACAGCTCAGGGTGTGTGGGCAGTGACTAATAGATGAACAATCAGCCAATCCATTTAATTGCTCAGTGAAGACTACCACCGTGATGGTGACGGCTTTGGCTAGCTCTTCTTCACCTGACGAGCGTGTTCCCCACACACAATATTTCACACACTGGAGGTGAAACGCTTTTGTTCCACTTAGGCTAAGTGCTTCCTCTCTCAACTACCTTTTGTTTCACGTCGTCATCACTCTTCTCGCCTTCTGCATGAAGGAAATACAGTGAGGAGAAGGGCAATATCTCTGGCGAAGTCTTCAGTAAAATGCTGAGGTCTCATCGACTGACCTAGCCAGCAGAACTTCCATAATGGGACCACGTACCACCCCCCCCCCCCCTCTTCCTCACTGGCTCACTCCGTGCTCGTCAAAGTGAATTACAACAGCATCAAGACCTTGCTGGGCGTCTTGAAGTATGATGAGAACAGCTCGGAAGTCATCGGAGACTTCAAAATGGTGACACTATTGATGGCTCCCCAAGGTAGAGTTACCAAGTCTCCTCGCTACCGCTGCCTTCGGTTTCAACAGGGGACACCAACCAACATGGTAAGACGCAAATTCACCTATTTTCAAAATAAAAATGGGTAAATTTCAAAATAGGACAGTCCTGATCACAAATATAAAGTGTGAGAATGAACAATAGACATTTTCTATACTTTTCCATAATGATTTTTTTGGGGGGGACAAAACTAGATTGTTATATGTACAAGAATGAGGAGAGACATGAGCCTCAAACCACGTGGAGAGCATCACTGACAAGCCTATCCTTCACCAACCACGAGAGAGAGAGAGAACCGGAGCGTGAAGTGCATCACAGCCAACACTCACACGCAACACAACATTGGAACTCTTGGAACTTTAACAATAAAGAAGAACAACCTTAAAACCACTGGAAAGGAAATTTGCAGCTGACATCTAGGAATGGTTGAGCTAATGAAGGAGTGTCACAGAAACATTGTGATCTCTTAGGTAATGGGCAGAATGGTGACCCAGCTGGTGAGGAGGATGGTGACCTAGCAGGTGTGAGGTAATTATGAGAACTATAAGCTGGGATATGAGGACAAGGAGCTGGGGTATGAGGACTATGAGCCGAGATATGAGGACCAGGAGCTGGGATATGAGGACCAGGAGCTGGGATATGAGGACAAGGAGCTGGGATATGAGGACTATGAGCTGAGATATGAGGACAAGGAGCTGAGATATGAGGACTATGAGCTGAGATATGAGGACAAGGAGATGAGATATGAATACTATGAGTTGTGATATGGGGACAAGAATTGACTATGAGCTGGGACACGAGAATTCCGTGGATTCATCTGTGAGGCGCTACGAGATAAATCTATACTCATCTCGTAGATTCTACAAGAATCTCACAGATTCATCTGCGAGGCGCATTACCAGCATCTCAAGTCTGTGAAGCGTTGGTAACGCCACTCACAGACTTACTGCTACTTGCTAACAAGCATCACAGATCATTACAAACTCCAGAGATTCACTACACATTTATAAACATTACATGAAGACACAGAAGCACCTAGAATGAATGTCACACTAGTTTCTCTAAGGTTTAAAATAACGGAAGATTTAAGATTTCTCAATGAAAGTTACTTTTTTTCCTAGCATTAACCTTAGTTTACACTGTAACGACCTCATCAACCTCATCATCTAACGAATACACTTCTATAACAAATTGGATCTCAATTCCATCGGCAGCAATTGGACATGGTAATGAGGTCTGCAATTAGCGCTCTGCTTGTTAAGGAATTCATGGACGTAGGTGGATTGAGACGACCCTCTTAGCGTGGTGCCCAGCGCTCTATGGCACTTCGCTATGACCTGACCTTGAACGTCGAACCACGCTATGTCCAATTGGATAGTTTTCGTGACAGATTCAGTGAAACTGGTCATTTTATACAATTGTAAATTGGAAATACTAAGAGCTGATTCTGTTGTTTACAAGGTTGACATATAATAGAAGACGGTGACCCAGAAGGTCAAAGTCTTAAGAGTGCTGAACAAACATATGTGACTTCCTTCAATTTTAATTGAAAGAAGATTCTACGACTTCTAGATTTTAATTGAAAGAAGATTTAAGACGGTCAAGTGACTATATTATTTTCTCAGGGATATTTGGTTCTGTAGCCAGCAAGTCCTTAAGACGACAACGACCTTTAGACGACCACTTTCTTACAACGACCACTTCCTTAAACGACCACTTTCTTAAAACGACCACTTCCTTAAACGACCACTTTCTTAAGACGACCAATACTATAAGATGATGTCCCATCTATCACCGATTACTTTCAAAACAGTAAATATCCGAGGCTATACCCTTCACAGGACATAGTGAACACAATGTGAACATCGCAGCTCATCACCCTCGCTACGGAATCAACGTTCAACAACAGTTGTTGGTGGCAGCTGGAAAAACCTAACGCAAACACTCTACGGACATTCAGATGACCATTTCAGACTTCAGAGGCGTCCCTGTGATTCGCAATAGGATCCTATCCTACTTAAAGAGGGGCATGGGAAGGAAGGGGGGTGTTTGACCCAAACCCTCTCCCTATGACACTGCCCATACAATTACAAATCACCATGTCACTTCAACGTTGGGCATGAAAATAGACATTCTTTCTTAGATATAGATAAGACAGACATTCTCTCTTAGATATAGATAAGAGACTCGTTTCTCTTTCCCCTTGTTACGTTCTTCCAGTCGCTTCTCGTTCTACGACTCTACAGACCATCGTTAACTACTATACAGCAATTATGGGAAAATGTGGTAAATCAGAATGGTTGTATAACAGTGTCCTAACTACCAATCCGTGTCTCTTAACTACCAATTCACTTACCTTGCGGAGTGACGATGACGACCACGAGAACTGAGAGGAAGACTGATACACTCATCTTAGCGGGGTCCTGTTTACACTCCCTGCACCAGTGGGCGGGGTCCTGTTTACACTCCCTGCACCAGTGGGCGGGGTCCTGTTTACACTGCCTACACCAGTGGGTGGGGTCCTGTTTACACTCCCTGCACCAGTGGGTGGGGTCCAGTTTACGCTCCCTGCACCAGTTGGTGGGGTCCTGTTTACACTCCCTGCACCAGTTGGTGGGGTCCTGTTTACACTCCCTGCACCATTGGGTGGGGTCCTGTTTACACTACACCAGTGGGTGGGGTCCTGTTTACACTACACCAGTGGGTGGGGTCCTGTTTACACTACACCAGTTGGTGGGGTCCTGTTTACGCTCCCTGCACCAGTGGATGGGGTCCTGTTTACACTCCCTGCACCAGTTGGTGGGTCCTGTTTACACTCCCTGCACCAGTTGGTGGGTCCTGTTTACACTCCCTACACCAGTTGGTGGGTCCTGTTTACACTCCCTACACCAGTTGGTGGGTCCTGTTTACACTCCCTACACCAGTTGGCGGGGTCCTGTTTACACTCCCTACACCAGTTGGTGGGTCCTGTTTACACTCCCTGCACCAGTTGGCGGGGTCCTGTTTTCACTCCGTGCACCAGTTGGTGGGTCCTGTTTACACTAACTACACCAGTTGGCGCGGGGTCCTGTTTACACTCCCTGCACCAGTTGGTGGGTCCTGTTTACACTAACTACACCAGTTGGCGCGGGGTCCTGTTTACACTCCCTGCACCAGTTGGTGGGTCCTGTTTACGCTCTCTGCACCAGTGGGTGGGTCCTGTTTACACTCCCTACACCAGTGGGCGGGGTCCTGTTTACACTCCCTACACCAGTGGGCGGGGTCCTGTTTACACTCCCTACACCAGTGGGCGGGGTCCTGTTTACACTCCCTACACCAGTGGGTGGTGGGGTCCTGTTTACACTCCCTGCACCAGTGGGTGGAGGGTCCTGTTTACACTCCCTGCACCAGTGGGTGGGTCCTGTTTACACTCCCTGCACCAGTGGGTGGGGTCCTGTTTACACTCCCTGCACCAGTGGGTGGGGTCCTGTTTACACTCCCTGCACCAGTTGGTGGGTCCTGTTTACACTCCCTACACCAGTGGGTGGTGGGGTCCTGTTTACACTCCCTGCACCAGTGGGTGGTGGGGTCCTGTTTACACTCCCTGCACCAGTGGGTGGAGGGTCCTGTTTACACTCTCTGCACCAGTTGTAATTTTAACACTTTAACCAATCACTTCACTTAAGCTGCTGGGCACTTTATGAATCTCTAAACATCTGTTCACTTGTTCATCGTGAAATTAAAACTGAACTAATTTTACTGAGTTTGTAATTTATTAATATTATTGTTCACTAATTTCCTTAATGGTAAAGTAAGGCAATGGAAAAATAAGAGGAAAGAAATAAGCTTCAGTTTCAGGAAGACAGCTTCAGTTTCAGGAAGACAGCTTCAGTTTCAGGAAGACAGCTTCAGTTTCAGGTAAGCTCGACTCCTGCAATCTCTTTCTATAATCACTGCAGTCAACTGTGAAACTGTCGGTGTCTAAAGTTAGTTTTTACAATGATTTTCAAACAGGTTTTTAGAGATACATATATATGTATCACTCTCCAGCTGTGTCCTGTGATGAGGGAGGGGGGACAGAGATGTATCTGTACAGTCACTGCTCACAGGACAGTTCAGCACAGTCTCACCTGGTGTAGGTACCCCCTGTCACCTCCACCTGATGAAGCTTCCACTCGTGAATAATAATCCAGTCATTCAAGATGAGAAATATTTCCACCGTGTATTTTATATTTGTTCGTTAGTGCTCTTTTTCTGTTAGGAAATAGTTATAATGCTGAGAATTGACTTATATTGTTGCATTCCCTGTGGAGGTCAACATTTTAGGTAAATCAAAACAAAGTTAGAAATATGACAGATGAATACATTTTGTAAGTAATAAGTAAAGTAATTATTAAATATGCGAAATGCCTGGTTAAAGTGTACAAATAAAGACTATACTTAACAACCGACACGTAAAATACACTAAAATACATCTAATAAAGCAGCCTATCCTCCTGTTTTGGTAGTTTTAATAGTCACGATGAGGACTATAGTACATATACCGACATACAACGGAATTAGAAAGTAGAAATCCGCACTATCGAGTTAGACGAACCGGAAACTATTGTCTATTTATGTTACAAAGATAAACTAAACTAAACTAACCTTCCTAGGCCTAATACATGCTATCTGAGGCCTAATATAGTACATATGTGTGCTATACTAGGCCTAGGAGTATTTATGTTAGTTTTTTAGTTTAATTTATTCACTCTATAAAGTGAATAGTACAAAGTTTTACTATCTAATAGCTTAATACGTCAATATTTGTACTATGATGCAAATAGTTACAAAAACTACTATGTAAACTGGAGAATGGGTTGAATTAATGGCCTATGTTATCCTCTCGTGTTCATTATATGGAATGTCTTTAAAGTTTACATTATTCATACTTTCTGATGATCCAGTCTCTTATATATCCCCCCCCCCCTCTCTACTCCTATTCATCACATCTACACCCACTTCTATTTCTCTCTCTCAGTCTTGTTAGCCTCTGCCATTCTCCCTTTATCATTCTCTTTGGATTTTTCATTATTTTTCTCTCTCTTTCATTCACACGGTTCTCCAGTTCCAGCTATGCTTTCTTCAATATCCTCCTCCACCTAGCCTCCACCTAGCCTCCACCTAGCCTTCACCTAGCCTTCACCCAGCCTCCACCTAGCCTCCACCTAGCCTCCACCTAGCCTTCCCCTAGCCTCCACCTAGCCTCCACCTAGCCTCCACCTAGCCTTCCCCTAGCCTCCACCTAGCCTCCACCTAGCCTCCACCTAGCCTCCCCCTAGCCTTCTCCTAGCCTCCCCCCAGCCTCCACCTAGCCTCCACCTAGCCTTCCTCCACTGTCCTCCCCCGCCCATCCACCTCCGTCTGGCTCTGGTCCTCGAAGAAGCAGGACTGTCTACAAGTAATAATATGCCAGATAAAAAGGAAACTTCTGACATATTTGGAGTATGATCTTGAGCAAAAGTTGGAGAGAAGTTATTAAGAAGCTGTGAGCCTTGCAAGTTATAATTTAAAGTTATTTTGAAGAGTGAAAGCTTCAACCTTTTGTAAGTTATACTTTTAAGTTATTACGAAAATTCTTACAAGCTAAGCAGCCTAGAAGTTGTAGTTTAAGGTTAATAAGCAAAATATAACAAGTTATAGCCTTTGAAATTATAATTTTGTTATTAAAATGTGTACAAAAAAGGTATAATTTCAAATTCTATTTGTAGAAAAGTGCAAAAAAGCTCGAACTTGGAAACTTAGAATTTAAAGTTATAGAGGAAAGTTTAAGCTGTCACACTCAAACTTAAACATACATGTTAGTCAGGAAAAAAAACAATAATTGTTATCCAAGAAAAATATAATTGCAATATATTTCGAAAAACACCAAAATAAACTAAAGCTGAACATCGAAAATTAATGTCAAAGCTGTATTCGTTAAACACATACATCAACATTCTAATATTTATGTGTTAGCACACCTAACATTCAATAAACATTATTATGAAAGCTGAAACTGACGTTCCTGGTCAGTAAACCTCTGATTTATGAGAGAAAGTTACAAATCATAAATCAATCTGATTTATGATTGATTTATGAGAGAAAGTTACATTTGGTGGTTTATATACGACAGAAAATTAATGCTGAAGATTGATATCATGGAGAAAGCTTAAATAACATATGGATATACGAGAGAAAGCTTAAATAACATATGGATATACGAGAGAAAGCTTAAATTAAAGATGCATATACAAGAGAAAGTTTAAACAAAATATTAAACTTATAGCAAAAGTTTGAATCAGAGAGCAATTGTCTGAATTAGAGAGTTAGGGAGCAAATGTTTGAATTAGAGGGTTAATGTTTGAATTATAGAGTCAGAGAGCGAATATTTGAATTAGAGTTAGGAAATTGAATTATAGAGATAGGAAATAACGTAGAAAAAGAAGATAGGATCGCACTGAAAAATAATAAGGTGAAAAATTCCTGCCTTTCATAAACTAACTGGAGCCGGAGCGTCGGAAGGACCCATTAGCAGAAATTTAGGATATTTAAAATTTCGAAGTACGATAAGTTGTGCTATAATTCAGTGGTGAAAATTAGAAGAAAAACCCATGTGAGGAAAAATATATGAAACAGATATTTAAATTAAAATTGGATTCTACAAAATCTTTAATAAACCACGATATAAATAGTAAGAATCAAATGGAACATAATAGAAAGATGATTACAAAAAAAATAAAAGTTTGGCTAGTTAAAAACATGATTTTAAATTAACGAAAAGTTCATTCGTTAATTGTATTAGTGATGTAGGTCACTCTAGTGTTAGTGACGCAGGTCACACTAGTATTAGTGACGCAGGTCACTCTAGTATTAGTGACGCAGGTCACACTAGTATTAGTGACGCAGGTCACACTAGTGTTAGTGACGCAGGTCACACTAGTATTAGTGACGCAGGTCACACTAGTATTAGTGACGCAGGTCACACTAGTATTAGTGACGCAGGTCACACTAGTATTAGTGACGCAGATCACACTAGTATTAGTGATGCAGGTCACACTAGTATTAGTGACGCAGGTCACACTAGTATTAGTGATACACCTCACCAAAACAATGCTGACACTATTGTACACATATATAATACTTTTAGTGTCAACAGATGAAATTAAATTTTGTATAAATCGCTGACAAATCTTCAAAGTCAAATGTGTATTGTGAACAAAATAATTGATGGAGGCCACGCTGGGGCTGTTATTATAACTTTCTCTTGGAGTAAATATTCTACTGAAAGTTGAACAAACTAACTTAATTGTAAACAAACATTAATCAATTAACTTATTTATTTGATTTGAATGATATGAAATAAATATTTTGTTTCCAGCGATAGTTAAACTAATGATAATATTTTGACATGTTAATTCAGCGATTTAAGGCGTATGGGGGAGACGCCGCTCAGCTACTGTGCGCTCCTGGGTAGTTAACTTGTCATAATGGTAAACAACTGTATAGTGGAGTAGTTAACATATAAATAATCGTCTTCATGAAACTATTCACTGGACATTTTTATCGTCGTCTTTACTATCCAAGTCTTGGCAAACGAAAGAATAAGAACAATTACTTTTCTTTCGCTAAATAATCAGTTTCAAGAAAAAGTATTTTACAGGTGTGAGTGAACGCAAACCAGCCACTCATATGCATACAAGTTCAACAGTACTGCACGGCGGTCAGTTCACAGGCCAGTGATCTCAATCACCACTTGAGGGAACCCATGAAGTACTGGCAACTCCACAAGTTGTGGAGTACAAGTACTGGCAACTCCACCACCACTGGCCCGGGGCCGGCCAGTGGTGGTGGGTCGCCCCGCGCACAGCCCCCCAGAACGTCCGACTCACAACAAGGCCGAGGCGGGACTGACTGTCTCTCTCTCTCTTGCCCTCACCCCCAGCTACCATGGGGGCCCTCGTGGGGGTGTCCCAGCGGGGCTCAGCACCTGTCTGCTCAGGTGAGGAACCCCTGGGGAAGGGCCGATGGTGTTAGTGCAGTATCTTTGTATTTAGGTGATGTTAAGGATGATCACATGTTCCTGGACTGCTTCCCTTCTGACCAGAGGTGAAAGCGTTTGTGAAATCTATTTTTACAACTGCCTTGTCCTTTTGGGAGAGAGGTGATACAGGCTGGTGCAGCATGGACTGCTGCTTCACAGTCTTGGGGGGATCCCAAACCCCGGCTGGTTGGGTTGCAGCATCCTAGCTGCTTCCATTCTCATACGTCTGACAGCTGCTTTTGCAAGATGCATAATAAAGATACTTGCCAGATGTATAATAAAGATGCTTGCAAGATGTATAATAAAGATGCTTGCAAGCTGTATAATAAAGATGAGATATTTTAAGATAGGATGTTGCCATCCTGGTATACATTCGACTTATGGTTTTATTGAGCAGTATTTAAAATAATTACTTTTGTGGTTAAAATGGCATATGAATTTGAAACAAAATATTTCTTGAATTTAAGTTAAAATATTTTTGAATAATTTATCATAATTGTAATAACAGAATTAATTATTTGTTAATACATTTGTATGTGGACGCAATAATATTCACACAAACACCTTCTTCAGTTATGCCTTCAGTATCCACACAGGAGAGAAAAGCTAAAATAATCGAAGCACTTCTGTGATTAAACACATTACACACAGAAATCACAATAGCGTGATGCGTCAAATGAACAAATCACGGCCCTTGTGGATTTGTTCTGTTGATTTAACCCATTTTCATTAGTAGAGCAGACAGAGAGTGCCAGACCGAACCTGGACCAAAGCACAGAGGTGTATAGAACACCTCTGTGCTGCTTTGTCTTATAACATAAGGTCAGGTCCTTAACACGTGTATAGCATAAGGTCAGGTCCTTAACACGTGTATAACATAAGGTCAGGTCCTTAACACGTGTATAACATAAGGTCAGGTCCTTAACACGTGTATAACATAAGGTCAGGTCCTTAACACGTGTATAACATAAGGTCAGGTCCTTAACACGTGTATAACATAAGGTCAGGTCCTTAACACGTGTATAACATAAGGTCAGGTCCTTAACACGTGTATAACATAAGGTCAGGTCCTTAACACGTGTATAACATAAGGTCAGGTCCTTAACACGTGTATAACATAAGGTCAGGTCCTTAACACGTGTATAACATAAGGTCAGGTCCTTAACACGTGTATAACATAAGGTCAGGTCCTTAACACGTGTATAGCATAAGGTCAGGTCCTTAACACGTGTATAACATAAGGTCAGGTCCTTAACACGTGTATAACATAAGGTCAGGTCCTTAACACGTGTATAACATAAGGTCGGGTCCTTAACACGTGTATAACATAAGGTCAGGTCCTTAACACGTGTATAACATAAGGTCAGGTCCTTAACACGTGTATAACATAAGGTCAGGTCCTTAACACGTGTATAGCATAAGGTCAGGTCCTTAACACGTGTATAACATAAGGTCAGGTCCTTAACACGTGTATAGCATAAGGTCAGGTCCTTAACACGTGTATAGCATAAGGTCAGGTCAAGACAGTATTTAAGCCGTATTGAATAGGTTGAGGAGAGTAAGCGGACGGAATGAACAGTGCTGCCAGATTTATAATTAAATGACGTGCAGGCGATGAGTCACAATAACGTGGCTAAAGTAAGTTGACCAGACCACACACTAGAAGGTGAAGGGACGACGATGTTTCGGTCCGTCCTGGACCATTCTCAAGTCGATTCAATAACAATTGTTATTAAATGACGTTATTAGCTAGGGGATAATACACGTACTGTGTTATTGTGTGTAGATTGAGAAGAAACTGAACACGAAACTGCCAGTAGAGTATAAGGCATTGTTTACCACAGGGCGGCAAAACAGTTGATCCGAGACAACTTCTGCAAAAGGTCAGATGTAACACAAACAAGGTCCAACGGTTTCAAGCTCAACAAGCCACAATGTTGGATAGAAAACTGGAGATGCTTTTTCACCCACAAGGTTGTAAGCCAATGGAACCTCCTATCCGCCGAAGCCGTAAATGTCAAAATACTGCTGAATTTCAAAATCTCCATAAATTTCTCCATAAAATCATCAGGACAAATGAGGAGAGGGGGGGGGGACTTTTGACAAGCCGACGGCTTTCTGTCCTCATCGAGGCCACTAGAGAGATAGTGGTCCTCACGTAAATTATGTATGACATGAGCCCTTTGGACTGGCAAGAGCCTCAGACCGCTAGTAATGTGGTGAAACTAGATTTGTAACTAGTAACTTTTTATCTGTATTTATCTTATTTTATCTGACATTCTGCTGCAACTCTGTATGTTAGACTATCACTTCATCTTGTACATATAGTAACACGAAAGGTTGTTAGCAGTTAGGAAGCACAGTCTTGAAGTGCAGGTTAACTGTGTTTAATAACTAATTAATATTATATATATCTTTTAATATGTACCCAGTATGCCTGGGCAATTAACAATGCAATCAGATAATTATTAGTTTGCTAACTTGTCTGTCCTGTTAATTAAACTAAGGTATTGAGAGGAGGGAGTAGTGACGCAACGTGTGTGTGAAGCAATTATAACAATGGTTATTAACTTGGTTATCACTTATTCTTCGTGCTTTCATTTTACAACTTTTGTTGTATATCTTAGATAACAGATAAGCTGCTGTAACTTAGTCATTAGTCAGGTTTAATTGGGTGCTGAGTGCTTTAAAATAGTTCGGTGATTTCCAAAATATATTACCTTCATAGGTGACAGTAGAATGAGGGTCAATACACTTGAATATCATATCATACAGGACCCCAAGAGCCGAAACTCAACCCCCTGCAAGCACAATTAGGCGAGTTCAATGAGGTGAGTACAGCTGTATATGGTTACAAAATAAATCGCTACAGGCTCATATTTTGTGATTTTTTTGTAATATTGTTGGAACCTACTTTCTTTAAACAAAACTTTCATCAACCTTTGAAGGAAAATACATTTTTGAGATAACTTTCTCGCTTCATACACAACCTTTCACCAGGATTTTGTTGAATTTTGTGTTTTCTTTGGCTAAAGACAGCCGTTGGCACTACCTCCACCACCCCTCCGTGTCGACCCCTCCACCACCCCTCCGTGTCGACCCCTCCACCACCCCTCCGTGTCGACCCCTCCACCACCCCTCCGTGTCGACCCCTCCACCACCCCTCCGTGTCGACCCTTCCACCACCCCTCCGTGTCGACCCCTCCACCACCCCTCCGTGTCGACCCCTCCACCACCCCTCCGTGTCGACCCCTCCACCACCCCTCCGTGTCGACCCTTCCACCACCCCTCCGTGTCGACCCCTCCACCACCCCTCCGTGTCGACCCTTCCACCACCCCTCCGTGTCGACCCTTCCACCACCCCTCCGTGTCGACCCCTCCACCACCCCTCCGTGTCGACCCCTCCACCACCCCTCCGTGTCGACCCCTCCACCACCCCTCCGTGTCGACCCCTCCACCACCCCTCCGTGTCGACCCCTCCACCACCCCTCCATGTCGACCCTTCCACCACCCCTCCGTGTCGACCCCTCCACCACCCCTCCGTGTCGACCCCTCCACCACCCCTCCGTGTCGACCCCTCCACCACTCCTCCGTGTCGACCCCTCCACCACCCCTCCGTGTCGTCGTCTCCGTGTCGACTCCCCACCAACAACGTCTTAACAGCCTCGGCAGGAGCCAGTAAAGAACCATAATCAGACATAAATAAAGTCTTTGAACGACCAAAGGAAAAACAGCACGCTGTTTAACAGTGATAAATCCAACTACTTAGATATGGAAGACAAATATAAAGGCTAAGTCATTAAATACAATAAGCAATCAGATCTCATCAAACGGAAACTACATTTATAATGATCTAGGACGAGGACTAATCACCCTCTAACGACCTCATGTTTATAGTAAGATTAACCAAACGAACTTATAATTAACCGAGACAATAATTGAGGGGATTTTGTGAACTTTCACATCAATAAATCCCATCCCAGTTGCTCCTACTTTTTAAATTCCTTGAGCAATCCCCCCTGTGCTGTGCTGCTCAGTACTCGCCTTCCACTTCAAGGCAAGATTCTGAAGAAGAAGGGAAGCAGAAAATACTTACGACACCATAACTCACTTAAGCTATTGTGTATTACATTGGTCATATTCATATGACGTCTTGACATTAGTCCACGAGGGATTGAAAAGTTGACACTTACTCTATATTCAGATGTGTGGGGTGGGTGTCAGGTGTGTGGGTGGGTGTCAGATGTGTGGGGTGGGTGTCAGGTGTGTGGGGCTGAATGTACAGATGTGTGGGGCTGAATGTCAGATGTGTGGGGCTGGATGTCTAGAGCACATCAATTACCGACACCGTCTCGAGTCACTCCACTGTGTCCTGACGGAGACAGGATACGACATAATACCACATAATATATATACAGTGAAGACGCCCGAAGACCAGGTTCTGAATATGCCCAATAAAAGAGCATCTTGCCGGAGCGACACCCATTGTGTGAGATGCCGAGTAGAGCCCCGTGAGAGTACAGGCGCTCTACCCTTCTACCTCCTTCCGCCAAGCATAACAAAAATATTCTCAGAGCAAAAGTCGACATTTTCAAGAGAGATAGACAAGAGGGAGAGCTGGATCGGCTATGCTAGTGATGGAAGCATGCGGTCGGCCACAGCCAACAGCCTCGCTGATCCCCGCAAGTGTAACAAAAAAAAACCAGGCTGGACGGCAGATATATAAGAACTCTTTAAACCGCCCACAGGTAACCTACAGGCAGACATGGCTGTTGTGCCATTGGCTACAATTAAGATAAATTTCTGGTATCGGATATCCAAATGGTTTGGGGTCTTTTAGCACAGTGGTCTACGTCCTCGGCTCAAAACTGAGGAGACCCGGGTTCAATTTCCGGGTATGACACAAACGGTTAGGTACGGTTCCTGTCACCTGATGCCACTGTTCACCTAGCAGTAAAATAGGTACCCTGGAGTTAAACAACTGTTGTGGGTTGCAGGAGAACTCTCATTGGCTGTGCACTTAACCCATACACTCCAGTGTCTGTGCACTCCAGCACATGTGCACTTAAACCCGTGCACAGCACCTTGTTCATGACACATGTTTGCTTGCAACGCACAGATAAAGGAACAGTGTCTTTCAGTCCAAATGGTAGTTGTATGTTGGCTTCGGGTTTGAAAATAATTGCAATCAGAATGTGAGTGTAGAGCAAAGAAGGGTTTGAAAAAGCGAATCATTGACCACTTCGGCGGACCCGTTTGAAGTGACGGCTTCCATCACCCACACATCCCAACTATCACATCCTCTCTCAAGGGTGTGTGTGTGTGTGCACTCGCTTCTGACACACACACACACATGGAGATGTACGCAATATACGCTCTCCTTCACCTATGTCGATCACTACACTGACACACACACACACACACACACATACCTCAGGAATCTGTACACCAGTTGACAGGCGGGACCAAAGAGCCAGAGCTCAACCCCCGCAAGCACAACTAGGTGAGTATAACCAGATGAGTACACCAGGTCCCGCGCCCATACCTCAACCCACCTTTAATACCATGAATTAACTGCAGCTCTTGGTGGAAATAACATAAATGGGTAAAGCCATGGGAGGGAGTGAAGAGAGACGTGTGACCATCAGGATCATGGCACACCAGTTGTCACTAAACTCTCTAACCTCTAAACTGAGCAGTTTAAGGGTTAATAGAGGTCTAGAAGTGTAGTATTCGGGCTAAAACTAATCCTGACCTCTCCGAGGCCTTAGGGGGGCTTATAAAAGCTATACTTGAAGTCAAGACTCAACGTGGGGTAGTGAATACACGTCTTGTGGTTTGTGAAAGTATAGGCCAAGTCATGATCAACGAACATCGGGTCGGCTCTTAACTGTGCGCACCTAAATACTCTGGCATTTGACTAAGAGAATAGTCTGAAATTGAGATTCTGTTGGGAGAGTTTGAGGTCAGCAGACGCCTAGTCTTTCCGGCAGACTGTTACAGCCGGGTAGAAGGAGTCTATCCGGCAGACTTTCAAGGCAGATCTTTCTGAATTTGAGATATATAGAAAGATTAATTAGTACCCTTGTGTGAGTAGAATTTTGGATGTATTACATCACTCGCTGGCCAGCCTGTGCTCTACAGGTGCCAATTCGTAAACAAAAAAAATCGCTAGTCTAGAAACATATGAACCCTGCTACCTACCTAACCTTTAAGGGCTGATGAGGGGAAAAAACACGAAAAAACTAGTGCTTCAATTTTTACTAATGCACCGCACTTTTAACGAATTGGTCGTTCCCGTCGAGAGGACATCACTTGTGTTGGATTACTTAAGATACCCCTTAAGCTTACAGAGATGAACGTAAGACAGCTGTGCCCATTGGTAAGAGTAACAACGACGAATGTGATGCTCTTCAGCATCTCTTCCCAGACGAGGCTTCGTCTTGTGTATCCTCCATTAAAGACACGAGTCTTCACACACCGACACATACAAACGAGCCACTGTCCTCCGGAAATAAATCGCCACTAATTACCCAAGCCTCCCCCTTGTCCTCCCACTTAATGGGCCTCATTTTTAACGCTATCGACTTCAACGTACAATATTATGGGGGTTGAAATGCATTAAAAAACACACCACAAAATGTGCGCTTTCTGAGAGTAATGATAATCGGTTGAGATAAGTTAGGTTAGATCAAGTTAGGTCAACTTAGGTCGCATTAGGTTAGGTCAAGTTAGATCAGGTCAGGTAAGGCGGGTTACCTATATTCCAACACGAAACAAAAACCACAAGCTTTACTCACGTCACATCTCGGCCCATTTTAAATGGAATCAACCAACGTCAAAAATGCGATGTATTAAACACAAATTAACACGTCGGGATATTGACGTCTTCTACGTATCGGTCGACAACTCGCCACGAGAGGTTAGGCGAGTTTCCTGGGTTTGTAAGTTTCTTGGTTAGGCATAACAACTGCATTTCTTACGGAGTGGCAAAGAGAACGGGGTGTTGAAAATTAATATTAATATAGCTTTTACCTTTTGTACGAAAAATTAGCAGCTGTGGTGAATGAGCACTTACTGAAATCAGGTAAGGAGTGAAATCAAAGAATGATTGATAATCAAGTAAAATCACGGAGTGAAACAAGGGTAGAGGCACTCAAGCAAATGGGTGTTTGCACTCTAGTGGCCAAGCCCATAAAGGAGTAACATCACTGCTTTTGATGAGTTATCAAATATACAATTATTTCACGGTAGTGAAACCGTTTTAGTGCCTAATACCATTCATGTATTAAACTTGATCTGCTTGTCATCTTGATATGAACAGCATGTGATGACCTTTCAATAGACATCACATGCCTCTCCATCTCTAGGCTGATGAAGAGGAATTCTTCTACTGGATCACCTGTGTAAGTCCCCCACCTCACAGTGTGTCCCGCTACAATACCCACGCTTGCACAACCCACCAAACCTTATGACCAAGATTTTATTATCACTTGAAAAGAATATTGATATAATACATATGCATTACTGTAATATTTCATGTAGAGTTTAATATACAAACTTACCTCCCATGATGATTTAATTATGAAAATAAGTTGGATATATTCAGCCCTCTACTGAACTACTCGTCTTAGTTATGGTAACAGATTTAGGGACAAAATGGCGCCCTGAGACCTTGAAGGTAATTTTAACACAAAAAAATCAAATATATATTAAGAGTCTCAGCACAAGCTCTATAAAGACAAATTTGGCCATAATTACAACGCAAACTTGATTCCAGTTTTTAGTCTGTCATTTGCGCACTTAATCTCGTACACAAAATGCAATTATAACGAGTTTATTTCCCCGCCGACAACAATCACTCAGTTTGGCCGCCGTAATCAGAAAGTTGACTTAATAACAGAACTATTATGCCATTTAGGACACAATGAAACAACTCTTGGGTATGTGGTGTCCAGGAATGAGTGTCGGAATTGTTAGTGTGTGTATCCACTGTTGGTATGATGTTGAGTATGGGATTTAGCGTGAATGTGTGCTTCTGTGCGTGCTTTTCACATCCAAGATTATGGTAACTTTTGTGAATGTATGTGCCACGATATACATCAGGTGTCTCCACGTCTCGGTGTATTAAATGTTAATTTAATTACTATAATTAAATTAACACATGCAGCTCTTCAGAAAAAAAAGAGTGCCATGTAGGTTTATCGGTTGACCTTCGCAAGGCTTTTCACACCATTAACCACAATAACCTTCTGCTTAAACTTCAACACTAAGGGGTCAAAGGTCACTCCTTCCAATACCTACAGTCTTACCTTAGTGACAGGCTTCAGTACGTCTCTGTGAATGATGCTAATTCTCCCAGCCTACCAGTTGACATGGTAGGTTGAATGGTGTTCCAGGAGGGTCCGACGCACCGTAATTAACGTCCAGGAGAGACCGACACGCCGTAATTAACGTCCAGGGCGGACCGATACACCGTAATTAACGTCCAGGAGGGACCGACACGCCGTAATTAACGTCCAGGAAGGACCGACACACCGTAATTAACGTCCAGGAAGGACTGACACACCGTAATTAACGTCCAGGAAGGACCGACACACCGTAATTAACGTCCAGGAAGGACCGACACACCGTAATTAACGTCCAGGAAGGACCGACACACCGTAATTAACGTCTAGGACGGACAGACACAACGTCACTAACCTTCTATATATACGGATTATGTCACTGTGTTCAGCGAAATTATAGTGACACTTCCTACAGTCTTGTATACACCCAGCAATTCACAGGGATATAATATGTTACAATAACACTGAAAGATGAGTATAATCAATCGTGTGTGGCACTCAGGTGCTGGTGTGATAGCCTACGATTGCTTGTCACAAGCATGACTGTAGCGTAACCCGGTTGTAATTTATTTTCAGCATTAATTATTTATTATTGTAATTATTTCCATCATTATGCGTTATTTATATTAAATTGCGAAATTAATTCGGTAAATGTTTATTGATAAAATCAGCGCTTTGAAATTTTTTTTAAAAGTTGATTATCGTCACCATGAATTAAGGTGTGACAGCGCCCGTCGCACTTCATGTCACATTTTATACAAAATTGACCAATCCGTTAAAACTGCCATTGTCTTAGTAAACATTAAATTATCATAATATTGAGGTTTTCTATGACTCGGAGTCGATAGGTTAGGTGGGCTGGTTGTGTTCGTATTTTTTTTTTTTTTGGCTGGGAAAAGTTATTTTTTTTACGGAGTGGCAACTGGAAAGCACAGACTTCTCTTACTAAAAGTACAAGCGAATGAAGCAGCTCCTATTTACATCCACCTAAACTCACTCATACATATGTCTAACCTACGCTTGAAACAATATAGAGACGGTTGGGTAATTACTCTATTTGTTAGTGGAACTAATGGGTGAAGTGTCGGAGCATCCGCTATTATTTTATCATCATTGTATTTCCAGGATGACTGACGACCATTCACCCGCAGGGCGCCAGGCAGTAGGCTGCTCGCTGGAGAGTTACGGCTCATTAGTGATGGCTACTGATTCCTGAGCCAATTTTAATTCGAAGGTGTAATATTCCAGTCAATAGACTTCTTATTTAATAAAATTGTACCTCTCAGTAACCTTGCTGAAGACTTGGTAGCGAAAATATACAGTTTGTTGCAGAAATTGGTGTGAAATTGTATTGTTTCTGTAGAAATTGAAACGAAATTTTCATGTTCAATAAATTGGTAGGAAATTAGCATGGTGTTTCAAGGTACACTAGCGGTGGCCATTATCTTCCCCTTTGCTGTGTATATAGGCTTTCATGATCCCACATATGCTATGTTGCTCCTTACACTGTCTTCTTTCTTTCTTCTCTTCTTCTCTTTTATGAGAAAATTCATAGGCCGTGATGAAAACAAAAAGTTCCACGCAATAGAAGACAAAAGCCTTGGAAATACATGAGATAAATGTTGAGGATAAACCAGTTTTTCCAGCACGCTTCTGCTGTCGACAGTAAGAGCAGCAATTGTGTATCATTTTGTACTCGGAAGAATTTTGATGATGTATTACATGTTACTTTTTACTCCATTTTTGGACACTTTCAGGAAGCGATGGTGGCTGGCGCTGCTAGCGTGGTGAGATATGGAGAAGGCCGCTTCACGCTGTCGAGAGTGTGTTGATGAGGCTGTCTAGCGTCCTATTGCAAGACATATCAAGAATATCCGTGCTTTTGAGAGCATTGCACGATTCTAGTTTACTGTGGCAGTGGGGGAGTTCTTGCTACTGGGAGAGTGACATATTCTTTTGTTGCTGGGAGAGTGGCAAAGTCTTTTGCTTGCAAGGAGAATAGTAAAACCTTATGTTGCATCGGCCATTAATTACAATGATTAGTGGTGTTGAGAGTCTTACATACGCTCTTGCCCTTGAGTGGGGGCAGCGAGTCTTCCTACAGAAGTTGGACAAAGGTTCAGATAGCAGGGAGAAAGCCAAGTGTTTTTACTACTGAAAGTACCGACAACATTCAAGCGGCCGGGCTGTTTGCCGTTGTTCTTGCTGCTATGATTAGTGTGCCGGCTCTGACTCCTGGAAGAGTTGTAGAGGCACTGGCTCCGGGAAGTGTTGTAGAGAATCTGGCTCTATAAGGGAGCCAGAGCCTAACATGTATATAATTATTATTACACTCGCCCGACGCTTCGCGAGCGTTTTCGGCTGGGTTCGTAGCCTCGCCAGGGAGGATTGACTGAGCGCCAATCCTTAACTGTAGCCTCTGTTCACCCAGCAGTTAATGGGCAGTTAAACGATTTAGCGGGTCGTATTCCAAGGAAAATTAAGGACCTGCTCGAAACGCTATGCGTGTTAGTGGCTTTACATGAATGTAAGAGCTCTTGTATATATATATAAATAAAATAAAAATAACAAATTATATACAGTAACTCAAACTACCCGGACAAGGGACATCGAAAACATAACCCCTGGCTCCAGATAAGAGTAACGACCGACTGACGCCATTACAACTCCGGTCCTGTGCAGTGTTGCTAGATTGGGCTACAAGTAGCGAATTGGGCTACTTTTGAGAGCCCCGCGCTCCCAATTTTTTTATTTCGCTACTTGCTACTTTTTTGGGCTAATTTAAAAGCAAGGAGTGCTAATTTTGGCTATTAATGTTAAGAAACTTAATGATTATTTATGGTCAGATGCAACACAAACAAGGACCCCGCGATAGTAGCCACAGATTGACGATTTCAATGCGAGCACAAGACGCAGTATATCCTTTCACGACCAAAGATCATATTCACTCCAAAAAAAATCTTCTACTTACGGGCTATTCATGCCCGTGAGTAAATTCAGGGAAACCATGGAACCACCTTCCCGACGAAGCCGTAAACGATAAAACGTTGCTCGATAAAATCACCAGGGTAAATAGGGGACATTTGACAAGCCGCCGGCTTCCTATCCTCACTGAGAGATAGTGACCCTCTAGTAAATTCAGGATAAATCTTAGCTAATTAAATAATCCTGAAAGGTTTGCTTATTGAAGGCAGGGACTGTGTTAGCAGCATAATACTCTCTGAGCGAAAGCAATGCAGTGTTGCCCTCCGACCCAGATGAATGGACACTGGGGCCCATGCCTGTGAACCTATACTTATAACCACGTTCTTGTCTGTGGACCCTTCCTACTTTGGTAGGGAGGGTCCACAGACCTACCTCTACTCGGTGTGCTAGGTAGAGTTAGGAGGGGGTGTTGTCTGGTTAGGTGAGGTATTTGTTTGCTAGGCCTGTGGGTACACAACTGGTCGGGATATGGTCGTTTCGGACACGAGACGATTCGGCTAAATTCATATTTTTTCTGTTTTAAAATCCGGATGTATTGTTATGCTAGGCTGTATTAGGTTATGTTATTAAGGTTAGGCTGCATTGGGCTTGGTTGGATTAGATTGGTTTGATTTGGGTTACGTTAGGTTGGGTTGAGCTAGGTTAGTCAGGTTTCAAAATTCAAAATTCCATTACGTCACGGAGCAGTCTCTGTGGCGCAGTGGTAAAGCCCGCGCCCGGCTCTTCGCCAGCACTTTGACCTGGGTTCGTATCCTGACTGTATGATATTCAGATCTATAAACTACTTTAGAAAGGCCTATAATGCATATAAATATTAATTTACACACTCCTGGCGCTATAAAAAATACGCTAGGAATTTCAATATGGCGTTCAAATAATTTTAGGCAGGAGGTCTCTGGGTTGGTTGGCCGCTGACGGCCAACCGTCATTGACGCCGACCCCACCAGTAGTCAGGCAGCAGCGGCAGCGTGAGCATCGTCGCTCCCCTCTAGGTAAGGCTGATAATTTTTTTTTTGTTTACTAATATATCTGAACAGTTGGGAGGTGTTTGAATATATAGTCTACCTCCACCTATAATGCTTAATGCATTATACATTTGTTCGCTATTATAACATAGTTTTAATGTCTCCGAGGGTCATTGTTTCCGTATTTTTTTCATCCGGGTTCTGTAGTATTCAAATATTTGTATTCCACTAATGCTAGATAGTCTGTCCTCTCGCGGATTTTGTGGAAGATTTTGAGGATCATGATTTGCCAACATTATATGGGTATGATATTATGTAGAATACACTTCCCCAGTGTGTTAAACCACCCCGTCGCCAGGCTAGGCTCGTTAACGCGGCTGTCGACCCCTCCCCCTCCCCCAACCTCCCAAGGCGCATTTATTATCGACTTTCATGTACTGTGTATTAAAAATAGTTTTTATCGTGTATAAATTAATTTTATATTTTGTTTAATTAGGCGTATAGTAGGTTCGGTATTTAGGTTCTGTTGGCAATTATTTACACTTGAAGTATGTGGAGGGTGAAGCATTCACGGTTGCCTGTCCTCAGGCCAGGCTCGCCTACGCTGCCGCCCAACCCAAGGCCGTAATTCAATTTTTCTTTATTATGCACCCCATACCCATCCCGTGGGCGGTGGTCGCATTCGTCCATTTCATCACACTGCGCATTCAGAATTATTCTCGCGTATAAGATAAAACAGTATTATTTCATCAAGTTAATGGTTTAAAAACTAAGTTTAGTGACGAGCGACAGTCCTGTGTACACTACAATAGATGAACTTCCCAATGGGAAGGAGCGGGGACACCCCCTCCAGGAACTGAATTTACCTGAGGGCCACTAACACTAGTGGCCTCGATGAGGACAGTAAGCCGGCGGCTTGTCAAAGGTCCCCCAATTTGCCCAATTTCCCCCAATCTGGAAAAGATCGGATCTTTTCCAGCTGTACTTTAAAACCCAGCAGAGTTTTGGCGTTTACGGCTTCGGCGGGAAGGCGGTTCAACGGTTTTACAACCCTATGGGTGAAAGAGCATCTCCTGTTTGCTGTCCAACATTCTGCCTTGAGTTTGAACCCATTGCTCCTTGTTCGTGTACAGAGCTCAATTGTTTATTTGTTATGGCTCCATAGTTGGTTTCTAGGGCAAGTGGAGGTTTTTGTTTGGTAGAGCTAGGAATGGAATTTGATTGGGCTCTGGGGCTGTTTAGTTTGGTGGGGGTTGGATGAGATATATACTTGCTAGGCTTACGGTTACACGACTGGTCGGGCTCCTGCGGGTGTCACTTAGACTTTAAGTTGTGTATGGTCACGATTCAGTTCGTGCATGGTTGTGATCCAGAGGTTGTTTGGTTCGTTCATTCTAGGCTTGCGGTTGCACAACTGATCGGGGTCCGGTTACACAACAGGTAGGGCTTCGGTTACACAACTGGTCGGGCTCCGGTTACACAACTGGTCGGGCTTCCGTTACACAACTGGTCGGGCTCCGGTTAAATAACTGGTCGGGCTCCGGTTACATAACTGGTCGGGCTCCGGTTACATAACTGGTCGGGCTCCGGGGGTGTCACTGGGACTTCGGGTTGTGCATGATCGGGCTTTGGTTCGTGCATGGTTGTGCTCCAGGGGTTGTGTGTTAGTTCCTAATGTTTCTTTGCTAGATCATCAGGTTCTTTCTTGACTATGACTAAGTGCATGTTTATTTTCTAGGGCTTCATTGTTGTATTTTTGCAAGAGTTCCAGGTTTCTTTTTTGTATAGGGCTCAATTGTTTGCTCTGGCTCCAAACTTAGTTAAGGTAAGGTGGGGGGGTTGTTAGATAGGGCTAAGGAAGGGTTTGTTTGGTAGAGCTATGGAGGTAGTTTGGTTGGGCTCTGGGGCTGTTTGTTTGGCTTGGTGTGGGTTTGATGAGTTGTTTGCGTGCTAGACTTGCGGTTACACAACTGGATTGGGTCCGGTTACACAACTGGTCGGGCTTCGGTTACACAACTGGTCGGGCTCCGGTTCAAAACTGGTCGGGCTCCGGGGGTGTCACTGGGACTTCGGGTTGTGCATGATCGAGCTTCAGTTCGTGCATGGTTGTGATTCAGAGGTTGTTTGGTTTGTTCATGCTAGACTTGCGGTTACACAACTGGATTGGGTCCGGTTACACAACTGGTCGGGCTTCGGTTACACAACTGGTCGGGCTCCGGTTCAAAACTGGTCGGGCTCCGGGGGTGTCACTGGGACTTCGGGTTGTGCATGATCGAGCTTCAGTTCGTGCATGGTTGTGATTCAGACGTTGTTTGCTTTGTTCATGCTAGACTTGCGGTTACACAACTGGATTGGGTCCGGTTACACAACTGGTCGGGCTTCGGTTACACAACTGGTCGGGCTCCGGTTCAAAACTGGTCGGGCTCCGGGGGTGTCACTGGGGCTTCGGGTTGTGCATGATCGGGCTTCGGTTCGTGCATGGTTGTGCTCCAGGGGTTGTGTGTTAGTGCTCATGTTTCTTTGCTAGATCATCAGGTTCTTTCTTGACTATGACTAAGTGCATGTTTATTTTCTAGGGCTTCATTGTTGTATTTTTGCAAGAGTTCCAGGTTTCTTTTTTGTATAGGGCTCAATTGTTTGCTCTGGCTCCAAACTTAGTTAAGGTAAGGTGGGGGGGGGTTGTTAGATAGGGCTAAGGAAGGGTTTGTTTGGTAGAGCTATGGAGGTAGTTTGGTTGGGCTCTGGGGCTGTTTGTTTGGCTTGGTGTGGGTTTGATGAGTTGTTTGCGTGCTAGACTTGCGGTTACACAACTGGATTGGGTCCGGTTACACAACTGGTCGGGCTTCGGTTACACAACTGGTCGGGCTCCGGTTCAAAACTGGTCGGGCTCCGGGGGTGTCACTGGGACTTCGGGTTGTGCATGATCGAGCTTCAGTTCGTGCATGGTTGTGATTCAGAGGTTGTTTGGTTTGTTCATGCTAGACTTGCGGTTACACAACTGGATTGGGTCCGGTTACACAACTGGTCGGGCTTCGGTTACACAACTGGTCGGGCTCCGGTTCAAAACTGGTCGGGCTCCGGGGGTGTCACTGGGACTTCGGGTTGTGCATGATCGAGCTTCAGTTCGTGCATGGTTGTGATTCAGACGTTGTTTGCTTTGTTCATGCTAGACTTGCGGTTACACAACTGGATTGGGTCCGGTTACACAACTGGTCGGGCTTCGGTTACACAACTGGTCGGGCTCCGGTTCAAAACTGGTCGGGCTCCGGGGGTGTCACTGGGGCTTCGGGTTGTGCATGATCGGGCTTCGGTTCGTGCATGGTTGTGCTCCAGGGGTTGTGTGTTAGTTCCTAATGTTTCTTTGCTAGATCATCAGGTTCTTTCTTGACTATGACTAAGTGCATGTTTATTTTCTAGGGCTTCATTGTTGTATTTTTGCAAGAGTTCCAGGTTTCTTTTTTGTATAGGGCTCAATTGTTTGCTCTGGCTCCAAACTTAGTTAAGGTAAGGTGGGGGGGGGTTGTTAGATAGGGCTAAGGAAGGGTTTGTTTGGTAGAGCTATGGAGGGAGTTTGGTTGGGTTCTGGGGCTGTTTGTTTGGCTTGGTGTGGGTTTGATGAGTTGTTTGCGTGCTAGACTTGCGGTTACACAACTGGATTGGGTCCGGTTACACAACTGGTCGGGCTTCGGTTACACAACTGGTCGGGCTCCGGTTTAAAACTGGTCGGGCTCCGGGGGTGTCACTGGGGCTTCGGGTTGTGCATGATCGGGCTTCAGTTCTTGCATGGTTGTGATTCAGAGGTTGTTTGGTTTGTTCATGCTAGACTTGCGGTTACACAACTGATCGGGGTCCGGTTACACAACTGGTCGGGCTCCGGTTAAATAACTGGTCGGGCTCCGGTTACACAACTGGTCGGGCTCCGGTTACTTAACTGGTCGGGCTCCGGGGGTGTCACTGGGACTTCGGGTTGTGCATGATCGGGCTTCGGTTCGTGCATGGTTGTGCTCAAGGGGTTGTGTGTTAGTGCTCATGTTTCTTTACTAGATCATCAGGTTCTTTCTTGACTATGACTAAGGGCATGTTTATTTTCTAGGGCTTCATTGTTGTATTTTTGCAAGAGTTCCAGGTTTCTTTTTTGTATAGGGCTCAATTGTTTGCTCTGGCTCCAAACTTAGTTAAGGTAAGGTGGGGGGGGGGTTGTTAGATAGGGCTAAGGAAGGGTTTGTTTGGTAGAGCTATGGAGGTAGTTTGGTTGGGCTCTGGGGCTGTTTGTTTGGCTTGGTGTGGGTTTGATGAGTTGTTTGCGTGCTAGACTTGCGGTTACACAACTGGATTGGGTCCGGTTACACAACTGGTCGGGCTTCGGTTACACAACTGGTCGGGCTCCGGTTCAAAACTGGTCGGGCTCCGGGGGTGTCACTGGGACTTCGGGTTGTGCATGATCGAGCTTCAGTTCGTGCATGGTTGTGATTCAGAGGTTGTTTGGTTTGTTCATGCTAGACTTGCGGTTACACAACTGATCGGGGTCCGGTTACACAACTGGTGGGGCTTCGGTTACACAACTGGTCGGGCTCCGGTTAAATAACTGGTCGGGCTCCGGTTACACAACTGGTCGGGCTCCGGTTACTTAACTGGTCGGGCTCCGGGGGTGTCACTGGGACTTCGGGTTGTGCATGATCGGGCTTCGGTTCATGCATGGTTGTGCTCAAGGGGTTGTGTGTTAGTGCTCATGTTTCTTTACTAGATCATCAGGTTCTTTCTTGACTATGACTAAGGGCATGTTTATTTTCTAGGGCTTCATTATTGTATTTTTGCAAGAGTTCCAGGTTTCTTTTTTTTAATAGGGCTCAATTAATTGTTTGCTTTGGCTCCAAAATTAGTTGTTAGGGCAAGGGGGGGGGAGGGTTATTAGGTAGGACTAAGGAAGGGTTTGTTTGGTAGAGCTATGGAGGGAGTTTGGTTGGGCTCTGGGGCTGTTTGTTTGGCTTGGTGTGGGTTTGATGAGTTGTTTGCGTGCTAGACTTGCGGTTACACAACTGGATTGGGTCCGGTTACACAACTGGTCGGGCTTCGGTTACACAACTGGTCGGGCTCCGGTTCAAAACTGGTCGGGCTCCGGGGGTGTCACTGGGACTTCGGGTTGTGCATGATCGAGCTTCAGTTCGTGCATGGTTGTGATTCAGAGGTTGTTTGGTTTGTTCTTGCTAGACTTGCGGTTACACAACTGGATTGGGTCCGGTTACACAACTGGTCGGGCTTCGGTTACACAACTGGTCGGGCTCCGGTTCAAAACTGGTCGGGCTCCGGGGGTGTCACTGGGACTTCGGGTTGTGCATGATCGAGCTTCAGTTCGTGCATGGTTGTGATTCAGAGGTTGTTTGGTTTGTTCATGCTAGACTTGCGGTTACACAACTGGATTGGGTCCGGTTACACAACTGGTCGGGCTTCGGTTACACAACTGGTCGGGCTCCGGTTCAAAACTGGTCGGGCTCCGGGGGTGTCACTGGGACTTCGGGTTGTGCATGATCGAGCTTCAGTTCGTGCATGGTTGTGATTCAGAGGTTGTTTGGTTTGTTCATGCTAGACTTGCGGTTACACAACTGGATTGGGTCCGGTTACACAACTGGTCGGGCTTTGGTTACACAACTGGTCGGGCTCCGGTTCAAAACTGGTCGGGCTCCGGGGGTGTCACTGGGGCTTCGGGTTGTGCATGATCGGGCTTTGGTTCGTGCATGGTTGTGCTCAAGGGGTTGTGTGTTAGTTCCTAATGTTTCTTTGCTAGATCATCAGGTTCTTTCTTGACTATGACTAAGTGCATGTTTATTTTCTAGGGCTTCATTGTTGTATTTTTGCAAGAGTTCCAGGTTTCTTTTTTGTATAGGGCTCAATTGTTTGCTCTGGCTCCAAACTTAGTTAAGGTAAGGTGGGGGGGGGTGGGTTGTTAGATAGGGCTAAGGAAGGGTTTGTTTGGTAGAGCTATGGAGGGAGTTTGGTTGGGCTCTGGGGCTGTTTGTTTGGCTTGGTGTGGGTTTGATGAGTTGTTTGCGTGCTAGACTTGCGGTTACACAACTGGATTGGGTCCGGTTACACAACTGGTCGGGCTTCGGTTACACAACTGGTCGGGCTCCGGTTCAAAACTGGTCGGGCTCCGGGGGTGTCACTGGGACTTCGGGTTGTGCATGATCGAGCTTCAGTTCGTGCATGGTTGTGATTCAGAGGTTGTTTGGTTTGTTCATGCTAGACTTGCGGTTACACAACTGATCGGGGTCCGGTTACACAACTGGTGGGGCTTCGGTTACACAACTGGTCGGGCTCCGGTTAAATAACTGGTCGGGCTCCGGTTACACAACTGGTCGGGCTCCGGTTACTTAACTGGTCGGGCTCCGGGGGTGTCACTGGGACTTCGGGTTGTGCATGATCGGGCTTCGGTTCGTGCATGGTTGTGCTCAAGGGGTTGTGTGTTAGTGCTCATGTTTCTTTACTAGATCATCAGGTTCTTTCTTGACTATGACTAAGGGCATGTTTATTTTCTAGGGCTTCATTGTTGTATTTTTGCAAGAGTTCCAGGTTTCTTTTTTTTAATAGGGCTCAATTAATTGTTTGCTTTGGCTCCAAAATTAGTTGTTAGGGCATGGGGGTGGGGGTTGTTAGGTAGGACTAAGGAAGGGTTTGTTTGGTAGAGCTATGGAGGGAGTTTGGTTGCGCTCTGGGGCTGTTTGTTTGGCTTGGTGTGGGTTTGATGAGTTGTTTGCGTGCTAGACTTGCGGGTACACAACTGGATTGGGTCCGGTTACACAACTGGTCGGGCTTCGGTTACACAACTGGTCGGGCTCCGGTTCAAAACTGGTCGGGCTCCGGGGGTGTCACTGGGACTTCGGGTTGTGCATGATCGAGCTTCAGTTCGTGCATGGTTGTGATTCAGAGGTTGTTTGGTTTGTTCATGCTAGACTTGCGGTTACAAAACTGGATTGGGTCCGGTTACACAACTGGTCGGGCTTTGGTTACACAACTGGTCGGGCTCCGGTTCAAAACTGGTCGGGCTCCGGGGGTGTCACTGGGGCTTCGGGTTGTGCATGATCGGGCTTCAGTTCTTGCATGGTTGTGATTCAGAGGTTGTTTGGTTTGTTCATGCTAGACTTGCGGTTACACAACTGATCGGGGTCCGGTTACACAACTGATGGGGCTTCGGTTACACAACTGGTCGGGCTCCGGTTAAATAACTGGTCGGGCTCCGGTTACACAACTGGTCGGGCTCCGGTTACTTAACTGGTCGGGCTCCGGGGGTGTCACTGGGACTTCGGGTTGTGCATGATTGGGCTTCGGTTCGTGCAAGGTTGTGCTCAAGGGGTTGTGTGTTAGTGCTCATGTTTCTTTACTAGATCATCAGGTTCTTTCTTGACTATGACTAAGGGCATGTTTATTTTCTAGGGCTTCATTGTTGTATTTTTGCAAGAGTTCCAGGTTTCTTTTTTTTTAATAGGGCTCAATTAATTGTTTGCTTTGGCTCCAAAATTAGTTGTTAGGGCAAGGGGGGGAAGGGTTATTAGGTAGGACTAAGGAAGGGTTTGTTTGGTAGAGCTATGGAGGGAGTTTGGTTGGGCTCTGGGGCTGTTTGTTTGGCTTGGTGTGGGTTTGATGAGTTGTTTGCGTGCTAGACTTGCGGTTACACAACTGGATTGGGTCCGGTTACACAACTGGTCGGGCTTCGGTTACACATCTGGTGAGGCTCCGGTTCCAGAACATGTCTGGCTTCGGTTACACAACTGGTCGGGCTCTGATTACAAAACTGGTTAGGCTCCAGGGATGTCACTGTGTATATATATAATTGTGTGTGCAGAAATAATATTAATAAAACAATTAACATCGTGTAGTGTACCTGTATATCAAAATATATTACATTGAAACCCGTATCAGTCACTAAAAAAAAATTGGGCTACTCGTGTTACAAATTCGGTACGTTTAGCCCGTCAGCTCGCTTCTTTCAGCAGTTTGGGTCTGGCAACCCTGCTGGCCCCGTGCTCTAGTTGCCCCTAACCCAGCAACAACAACACCAGAGGCCTCTCAGCCTAGTAGCGGCTCGTGAAATTATTACAATGTCCCGTTTTCTGTCCTTGGGTCCTTGGGTTGGTTAGCTTAGGGTGCTTTAGTACGATAGTTTCTTGATGTTGGGGACCGCTTGCGAGAACGGACTGTGGCGCTAGGCATTAAGGTGAATATGAATCTTGGAGTCACCTTGACGTGCGGATAAGGCCACTACCGGCTTTCCATAGCCCGTTCTACCTGCAGCTTTTTGTTCCTAGTAGGCGGAAGCTGGACATGCAATTGTCGAAGCAACATAATAAGGTTCCTGTTCCCTGTATCAGTGGTCACAAGTGGGATGCAGTGAAGGAAGATATTGTTGAATCCAATTCCATCCACAACTTCAAAAAAAAATACAATTAAAACATTATTGTTTAGAGAGGTAATTAATATACCAGGTATAAATGGCTAGGGGGGCAAATTTCATAATGCCCTTTTTCTTTTTTTCACAGGAAAATGTATTGTCATCGGATGATTGCTAATGCTCCATCCCTACCAAGAAATGGATGGAAGATGAGGAAATATGTTGACTCACCAACACACTGTAGGTTTCCTATTCACCAGATAACGGATGGCATTAAAGAACAGGCAAGAACATGGAATACTAATGCAGTAACTAAATATGAGCTGATTTTCTACCCTGCATTGCTTTTTAAATTATGCTTAATTAATTTTATGGCATAAGGATAATATTTGTCATAACCAATAAAGTTATTACAGTACTTTCTGTATAAAAGTAATTTTTGGTATAGCTTCCCCACTGGCTGCCCATAACTAAAGAATTGGTACCCCAAGGTCAAATCCAACACACCAAAATTGTTGGCTTTCCATTGTCACGGACAGGAAACCTGTTAAGCTTACTCTTCACTTGGCTTCATTTCCAAAATTTTGCTTTATAACATTTGACATGTTGGTGAAAGTGATTGTGAAACCAGTGAAGGAAAATGTTCATTATTATAAGGCATACTGTACTGTACTTTGAATGATAATAAGTCACATGAAGGTTGTGCATAAAATTTCTTCCAGGCTTTGCTGTTATATTTGCAATTGCAGATATTGTTCTGATTTTTACAGTTCTAGTTAACCAAATATGCACATTGGTAATCTTCAGTCACTAGGAAAGCCCGATCTCAGCTTGGGCCGTGAAAATAGGGTTTCATGAAATCAGTCACTGGCTTATTTATCTGTGCAATGTATTGTATACGAGTTGATGTCCCTCAGAGTGGCTCATGTGATGACCTCATAAAAAATGTTTCTTTAAACAAAGTGCCAGTAGTGAAATAGCAGAGAGACAAGGAAACTATCAGTGTACAGGAGATTCTTCATGGTGAATAAACTCCCTTTTCCACACTTAAATTTTGTTTTACTTTGTTTTTCAGTACTTTTACCTCTCAAAGTAATACAGGTATGCTGGACTGGTAAGATATGTAAATGCAACTGACTGAAAGTTGTTATATTTCTTGCAGAATCTGAGGGATCAGATTACAGCAGAGACTTGCCTAAGTAGAAACCATTTGACACCTGAATTACAGCTGAATCTAATTACTCACTCATGCCGGCTTTGGACATGTGACCCGAAGCACTCCCCATTTCGTGACCCTTTCTGGGCCTTCTATTGGCCAGGTGGGCAGGCTGTGTCCAGGTCAGTTGAAATATATCTCTGTATAATGATAATTAAATAAAGCATGGTAATTGAAAGCTTTCAAAAGTTGTCACATTTATTCAGTATGCAAAGTATGGTTCTGCTTAAAGTTTGGTTATAATCTCTGCTAGATGGTGAGAGAAATGGTAGTTTCAAGCAGACAAATATGAAAGAAATTCTCTTCATCTGTTTGCAATATTCGATTCTTCGCGGCAGGGGATCGTATTCCAGGGACCTGCCCGAAACGCTACGCGTACTAGTGGCTGTACAAGAATGTAACAACTCTTGTATATATCTCAAAAAAAAAAAAAAAAAAAAAAAATATATATATTTTGCATACACAGTTAGTTTTCATTTTAATTGTTTCTTTTTGGTGGTAGGAAATTTTGCATTCACATATTGGCTTGGGGACAAGTCAAGCTTTACACACACTTGATGCTCATGTGGCCCCAGCATGATGCAATATCTGTACTTAATAATTCCACGAGTGTTGTTGAGTGCATGTAGGTCTCACAACTTCCCAATACTTTTAGACAGTCACTGGCTGATTGGTTACAGCACTGGAATGCTGGGGTCATGGAGACCCTGGCTGACTGGGTTCGAATCCTTCAGGATTCGAGAATTTAAACAATGTATGGGGACATTTGGGGTTATCAGATGCTTGGGACCATTCAAGCTTTACACATACTGTGTGTGTGTGTTTACTCGCCTATTTGTGCTTGCGGGGGTTGAGCTCTGGCTCTTTGGGGTCGCCTCTCAACTGTCAGTCAACTGGTGTACAGGTTCCCGAGTCTATTGGGCTCTATCATATCTACACTTGAAACTGTGTATGGAGTCAGCCTCCACCACATCACTGCCTAATGCATTCCATTTGTCAACTACTCTGACACTAAAAAAAATTTCTAATATCTCTGTGGCTCATTTGGGCACACAATTTGGTGTGTGTGTGTGTATATATATATATATATATATATATATATATATAGATATAATAAAGTGTGCTTGTGTTTGTGTAATTACTTAAGTGTAGTTACAGGATGGGAGCTATGCTCGTGGTGTCCCATCTTCCCAGTACTTTGTCGTATAATGCTTTCAAACTACTGACGGTTTTGACCACCACCACCTTTTCACTTTCCTTGTTCCAACTGTCTACCACTCTGTTTGCAAAAGAAAACTTTCTAATATTTTTTGGTACCTTTTTCTTAGCTTGAATCTGTATCATCTTGTTCTTGAAGTTGCTGGTTTCAGGAATTCCTCTTTGTCAATTTGGTTGATTTCTGTTTGTATGTAAGTGGTGATCATATCACCTCTTTTTCTTCTATCTTCTAGTTTTGGCATGTTTAACGCCTTTAGCCTCTCCTCATAACTCTTGTTTTTCAATTCTGAAAGCCATTTTGTAGCATGCCTTTGCACCTTTTTCACTTTATTTATGTGTTTTTTGAGGTATGAGCACCATACAACTGCTGCATATTCTAATTTTGGTCTAACAAAAGTCATGAAGAGTTTCCTCCGTATTTCACCATCCATATAATTAAAAGCAAGTCTTAAGTTGGAAAGCTCATATATGCTTCTCTCCCAGTGTTCTTTGTGTGTTCCTCTGGTGAGTTTACTATCTAAAACCACTTCTAGGTCTCGTTATGTATTAGTTCTTTAATTCCTTTCTACATAACTTGTAAGTTGTGTGTGGTCTATTTTCTCTGGTTACACATTCCATAACATAGCATTTATTCACATTGAATTCCATTTGCCACACCTGTGTATAAAAAAAAAAATAAAGGCATTGCCAAGAAAGAGGTGTTTCATTTCACTCAACTTAATTTTTTTTTAGTATAATACAGTACATTGCAATTATAACCGTTAGTTTTTCTTGTTTTTGTTCATTTTAAGTTTATTTTTTAATTTTACCCCTGTTTTACAGGTTTGTACTTGATAATTCACAAATTATTAAAGGAAAGAAAGTTCTTGATTTTGGAAGTGGCTGCGGGGCAAGTGGATTGGCAGCAAAACTATGTAGAGCTAAGCAAGTTACCTTTAATGATATAGATGAAGGTAAGTTGTGTGTGATATTTTTCATTCACTATCATTTTATTATCCAGTATTTTAGACAAGTGAATATGGTGTAGGTATTTCTAGATGCATAGAATGGAATAATACTATGAGATAAATTAATGATATTTATTATATACATACTGTAATGTATTTAATAAAATATTAACTACCGTATATACAGAAAATTCTTAACGTTAAAAATTGTCAAAATAATGCAAAAAGCAAGGATTTTTAGTTTAAATCACATTCAGAATTTTATCATTAAAATGCACATAAATTTGTTTATTTCTAATGCAAATGATGAAAATCAACATGTTTTAAGGCAATAAAAACTTGGGTGTTTTAACAATCAACTTCAAACTAGTTCAGAATATGGAAACTTGATTAATACAATAAGCAGATATAACTGAGGTTATTAGAACAGATGGAAAAGATTCACACTGTAATTTAGAGTGCTTTAAGTTCAGAATTTGAAATGTGTGATGGATGTGTTACTAGTCAGAATATTGAACCTTGAATAATTGACTGTTATGAACATTAATAAATGTTGGAGTTAATGTTCATATGAGAAAAGGCTTAATTAATTGACTAAGGTATGTATGTAATCATTTATAGGAATCCTGTATAGTCAGCCTATATGCTGATATTTAAAAAAATATTTATTGTTCGACAGTTCGATAGTATGAAATTCATAGGAATAAAACTGTTTCTTTCCCTTGTTTTCTCTTATGATCCCTTTCTTATTCCTATTATTACCCCCAATTTTTTACACCTTACCTTCCATTCCTGTTGCCTTGCTTTTCTTCCTCTAGGATTTCATTCTCACCTCTCTTGCCTATTTATTTATTGCCTTTGCCTCCTTCCTCTCATCACAATCGACTTGATAATGGTCCAGGACGGACTGAAACGTCGTCGTCTCTTCACTTTCTAGTGTGTGGTTTGGTCAACTTTTTCAGCCACGTTATTGTGACTCCTCGTCTGCATATTAGTAGTTGTCTCTTGCATTTGTTGAAGGTTCTTTAATACATACTCTGTACTTTCAATTCCTTATCATTTTGAGTTTAAATTGTAATTGTTATATTTGCAGCTGCTATAGAATCTGTGTTGCTGAATGGGTTAAAAAACAAGCTAACAATAGATGACGTCTCTACGGCAAACCTCGTTGGTACAAAATGTCACCATTATGATGTTATTCTTGTTGGTGATATGCTTTATGATGCTGAATTTGCAAATGAAGTTTTGTCTTGGTTAAAAGGGATCCATGAGAGGTACTGTAACAAATTTCTCCTTTTGTTAAATTCATATTTGTTGGTACATTTTTTACTAAGCTCTCTCTTTTAGTTAATTCCACTGTCTCGGTAGGAACTGCAATATGCAGTTCACCATTCTGATATCTATGCTGCAGGGAAATTTTGTTCCTGCAGGATGTTAATGGTACTAGGAAACACTTACAGGAAATAATGAAGCTTAGAGGCAAGAGTTGGTACACTTTTGTGACAATTTATTCTATATTTAATGTAAAACAAGAACACAAATTTGCATTCTTAATGGGACAAATAACTAGCTTGTCCAATTTTTTTTTTAATACTGTAGTAGAAACTATTGTTTTTTTTTTTGTTTTTTTCAGTGGTTCCTTGGTGCTTATAGGAGACCCTGGAAGATTTGCTCTAGCCTATCATCCCCTGAAGACATCACTGAGATGTCTTGGGAAGTATGAACTTTCTCAGTCAACAATGTTGGAAAATAATGGTCATTCTCAAGCTTTCGTTTGGACGTTTACTTAGCATACTCTGTGTAGTTATCGGTCATGTTTTACCTGACACTTGATTCTGGGCTGGATATATAATCAGTGGAAACCAATTATGGTGAGATTAAAGTTAATTTTTAAGCCTAAATCAAAATCATGCAGGTTTCAAAGTTTAACTAATATAAAATAAAGGTGAAAAAGTTCTGCTCATACAACTTTATGTAACATGAATGATACACACAGTACTATACTTCTTGTGAGTTGTGATGGCACAGAATGTAAATAGGTGATATTGCATGAATATCATAGCTGACCTATTGTCACTCAACCGATCCCACACACTTAATACACAGCAGTATTAATGCAATAAAAAGCAAGGTCAAAGTTATGGGGATAGGGATTGAAGGATGGGGGCTTGAACCAGTGTCCTGGGTAACCCCAGATGTGCACCTTGACTCAGCTAGATCATGATTTCCTTGTATATCTGAAGGAAACATTTAGTGGAGAACTCCATTATTTATGCTAGAGTGTATGCGGATTATTTGTAAAATGTGGATTGGCCACTAGCTTGGTACCTCCAGATTCCTAGTGGATTCAGGTGGGTCCCAGGTTAAATAGCCTATAACATATTGTGATACATGGGTTAAGGCGTACATCTAGGATTATCCTCCTGGGTAAGCCCGGATGCGCACCTTAACCCAGGTTAAATAACCTTTAGCATATTGTTTGCCCTAATTCTTGGAACACAATATGCTAAAGATTATTTAACCTGGAATCTGCCTGATCCACTAGGAGTCTGGAGGTACCAAGCTAGTGGTCAATCCACATTTTACAAATAATCTGCATACACTTAGGTGTAGGTAATGCTTCGTTGAAAGACACAAGGAAATCATAATAACGTAATATATCTGAGTTATGGCATGTCTGGGGTTACTCAAGGCACTTATTTGATCCCCATCCTGCTACAAAGATTTTCTCATAGATATATTATGTTTTATTTCCTGTTTGAAGGGAGCATTTAGTAGAGAACCTACACCAGAGTGTATGTGGGTTATTTGTAAAATGCGCATAGGACCACTAGCTCAGTGTCTCCAGACTCCTAGTGGATTTGGGCAGATCTCAGGGTAAATAAACTTTAGCATATCATGGTCCATGGGTTAAAGTGCATGTCTGGGGGTTACCCAGGATGATAGTTCGATCCCTGTCCTCCAAAGATCTTCTCTTAAAACCATGTAATATTGATGCTTTCTTTACCTAATGCATATCGGCCTCTATAGTTTAAGTGGGTTGCTTAGGTTTAGTTTCTTCTGGTTAGGCAAACGGAACTTTAAATTTTACACTTGTCAAATCAGAGAATGAGATCTAACTTAATGAAACTTTTATTGAAAGGTTTCAGAATTAAAGACAATATATATAGAGAGAGAAAGGTAATTTATTATAATTGTCAATGGCAGTGAATCAAGACTTGAAAATACATATACAGTACAGTAATGTATAAATGAATTAAGTGCGTACATACGTACGTAACACTGGAGTCACATTTAAGCAATTTGGTTAATTTTTCATCAAAAATATTGATTTTTATTTTATACAAATAACTTATTATAATGTAAAATAATTGGTATAGCAAAGCTCATAGTGATAAAAAGAATATAGATCAAGACATTATTGGAGATAATATTTTGCTATTAAGTACTTTAGCAAATTTAGCAGATACATAGGGATTGTTTTTTCATTATTAGTGACTAGGAAATAGTCATCTATTATTCTAATCCACATTGTAGAGTAGTTTCATCTTTATAAAGTCTGTTCTTTTAATTATTCAGGTTAGTGGTGATCAGAGCATCATTATTTCCCATGATAACTGGATAAAATAATGCAAAGTAATTGGATTCATTCTTAGGGCATTTAGAATAAATATAAAATTTCTTGAAAGCGTTCACCACTACATCATTAAATCTCAAATACCTTATATACCTGTACTTCATTTTTTAGTGCAAAAGACAAATAATGATCAACAATCGTACTTTGCCAAGAAAACAGTGGCTCGTTCTCTCATGCCAGACCACAAACAACATAGGTTGCACACATGTTAGCTCTGGTAGCCTAATAGAGTACAGTAGCACTGACTTTTAAACTATTAATCAATGGATTAATCAACAAGATGAAGTAACACTTGTAGAAATCCTTTGTATCAAGAATGGGAATGTACTATAGCATTCTCTTGTACAATACATTTGAATGCTCTCTTACTTGTGACGACTCATGAAGAACATGTCAAAACTAGGCAGGAAATAGGCATTCATCATGGAGCTATACTGAACAAAGGTTGAGCTGGATACCCCATTTACAGACTGAACCAAATAGCTAATCATGTTAGTGGATGAATCCATATACAGTACTGTATTGGATGGTTGGCTATAAGTTGAACTCTACTTTCTGAAAAGGTCCTTTGGTTGATTCCTTGAACCAAAAGATATATTCTGCCTTGTGTGCATTAATAACTTGTTTACCCATCATGATCCTTCTGAAGATGTCAATTAATATGAAAGTACTCGAGGAATTTCCTGTCTCATTTTCCTTCGTGGTTAGACTTTGTCCATTGTTCATGTGTTAATTTCTTTACGATTTACACACATCATGATAAATAATTTTTGACTGTTGTCATGTAGTTAGGGAATATAATCTCATCATAAGTGACAAAATAATTGTACAATATTTCATTATTCATTATAAAAAAACATTAAATACCAAAACTAGTGAAGACAAATTTGTAGTAATACACAACCAATGCAAGCTGAATTGGCTTGTGATAGTTGTAGATTCCAATGACTAATCCCAACCCCTCCCACATCATCACCACCATCATATTATATGTAAACTGCTACATTATCAATATTATTAGTTAAAGATACAATCCTAAAAGACTGACAAGTTTCTCAGTTATTTTCTATTATACTGTAAGCTGCACTTAAATACATAATTTTCATATGAGATAATAATCAGTCAGCATTCTATTTTTTACACCTTGTGTGACTAAAATACATTTAAAATTTTAATTTTTAAAAATCATCATAACACTATAGTGGCCACTGATAATGGTTTGTTAATTTTAATTCTTATCACAACTGTGTTTTTAAAAACATTAGCTATCAACTACAGCTGAAGGTATGTGCCACAATGGTATCACTTGAAAGTTTAAAAAATTAAGTGTGCTTACCTATTAGTGACTGGGGGAAGTGACTTCATATGAGATAATAATCAGTCAGCATTCTATTTTTTACACCTTGTGTGACTAAAATACATTTAAAATTTTAATTTTTAAAAATCATCATAACACTATAGTGGCCACTGATAATGGTTTGTTAATTTTAATTCTTATCACAACTGTGTTTTTAAAAACATTAGCTATCAACTACAGCTGAAGGTATGTGCCACAATGGTATCACTTGAAAGTTTAAAAAATTAAGTGTGCTTACCTATTAGTGACTGGGGGAAGTGACTTTATGCAAGCATGATGTGAACTCCTGAGCAATGTGCAGGTTACTAAGGCACAATAATTTAGGTACAGTACATTAAATTATGTAATCGATAAAAACTCAAATATGTCGAAGAATTTTTCTCCTGTTAATTATCAATGACATCAAAGTTTCTGGGCACTTAATGAAACAAAGACCTGCACCTCTTATATTGTCATGATTTTCATGAGTCAGCAATTTTGTTTTCCTACTGTTCGTTCAAGTCATTTGTCCTTTGATTTAATCCTTTGGTAAATTTTAATTCTTATATCAGTCAATTGTCTTTGGTTTCTGATCTCCTATTGGTATTCAGAATATCTAGGAATTATGGAATATTCTACAACACAGTGCTATATACCTTTATATGCCTGGTTCTTTTCTTTATATAATTACTTTTTAAAGAAATAAAGCTTGCGCATGAGTGTTGATAATGTTTGGGGAACTTGCTTGTTTTTGTGAATCTTATCTTTTGGATCACTGGTACGTGATTCATACTGCACAGCTACTTCCCGTGTAACCCGAAGTAGCATTGTAGCCAAGTCATCATTATGGGCATCTTCGGTTAATACTTTTGTCAAAAAGTGCAGATATACACTTCCATTAATTCCATTTTTTGCAGATTTAAAGGCATACATTCCTGCAATAATAAGAAACATTAAGTAAGTTTCAAATAAATAATTAATATACAGTACTTCTTTAGTAATAAACTACAGTATGCTGTTAAAATTCGTTTAATGCTATCGGTGATAAATATTGCTTTCAGTTAAGTTTAACCTTACTTCAACCAATGACCGTGTTGCATGAGACTGATCCTTTTTTGCATATAATGTCAAAGAACTGTACAACATTTTTGTTTAAATAATGGTAGTTCAAAAATTATGTAATTATAGTAATATGTACATGTTAAATTTTTGTATTCTTAAGACAACAGCCGAGTTGTCCTAAAGGGCTGCCATTTGGTGTCCTTTCGGTGAGCATCTCTGGTGCTTGGATGTCCTGCTTAGTTGTTACCTTCAGGGCCTTGGTAAGTCCCACAGGGTCTTTAATGTGGATCAACTTTGATTACCTCACCGAGCTCTCACTTGTTTCTTGCGAGCTTAAGGGATGTTCATTGGTTTTGCTACCTGCCGATGGTCATTGTTTACTGTCTTTGTCACCTGTTAAATGTATATTACCCTCTACCATAAGGCCTGCAATGTTTGGGTTCACTGGGGTCTATTTTAGCTACAGCCTCTAGTCTATTGATTTTCTTTCATTTCATTTGTTAATGACAAGGTTTGAACAGTGGCAGTCACTTTGGGTTTATTTGCCTGCTTTTGTTGTTTGTGGCTTGGTGCTCAAGTAGTTTCCTCGGATTTTCAGCCCTTTTTTAAATTAAGGTAAAAAAGGGATTTTTACGATGGGTTCTTAATTCTTCTTTAAGATGGGATTCTTAAGGGATTTGAAGATGGAGTGGCTATGAATTCTAATGTTTCTATGGCCCTTCTTTCACTGTCCACCATCTGACATAGGTTTGATGAATTAACCAGCAGGATTTCTTACTAGGTTCAACAGTGAGGACCATGAAGATAGTGATAGGTGTTATTTCCCTTCATAACTTACAGGAAGGTCAAGGGAGGAATGTGATACATGCAATGAAACATTCCTGAAGATGATATTTAAAGGTGACCAGATCAACACGGAAGAATCAAAGCAAAGATCCTAATACTCTAGGATTTTAACCACGGGGAAACAGGACTAGTGAACAAAAGATCTGTATGATAGAGATGAAACAAAGACAAAATTCGTGGAAACTACAGACACACACTTCCTGTTGCTGCTTATTAAGGAGCAAACAAGAGAAAGGAGGCGGTGACCTACCAGCTACTCTAGATCTAGTGTTCAACCAAAATGAAGATGATGTAGAAACTTAAAATATGAAATGCTACTAGGAGCCAGTAACCACTGTGTTATTATATTTGATTATGTTGCAGAACTGAAAATAGTGTCAGAAACTGGATAAAGAGTATGAGAGAATACTGAAGGGACTACAGGAGTGTTGGGGCTTATCTGCTGGATGTTAAATAGATATTAAATGGAAATAGAAGGAAAGTCAGCAAGTGAGAGATGCAACTCAATACACAGAAATGCATAGAAACAATGGAACAGTTCATACTTCTCCAGGAGAGAAGTGGATGAAAGAAGAATATCAAACCCATGGTACAACAAAGTGACAGGAGGAAAAGTATAGGGAAATGGGTACAGAAGCAAATAGGAAAGCACTTTAAGAGAGCCAGAAATATGTACTGTACACCAAAATCTGAAAGGCAGCAGAGGAACAGTTTGAAAATGACATTGTGGCAAAAGCCAAGAGCCAACGTAAGCCGTTGCATAGCCATATATTTTACGGAGGAAAACAGCAGTACGAGACCATATGATTGGACTGTAGGGATAGGGAACTTATAATAATTCACTGTGTCGAGGGACAGGAAGCTCGAGTGTATTTATACACATTAGGCTTTTATTGAGGTCTGCCCCCAAGGTCGAATTACTGACCTTGCCCGGGGTGCAACCCCACAACAAGCTGACTAACTCCTGAGTACCTACTCACTACTAGGTGAACAGAGCCATTAGGTGAAAGGAAATGTGCCCAACCATATTCTGTCCTGCCCAGGATTTGAACCCGGTATCCTCAGTTGTATGTCGAGAACGAACTCGACTGTACTGCCGGGACCCTACTCCATTGACATCACTCATCTTGTGTCTTGCATTCATTTTTAATAATTACTTACTTTTAAAAGAAGTAAATCTTGCGCATGAGTGTTGACATTGTTTGAGGAACTTGCTTGTTCTCATCAAGCTTATAGTTGTTTGGAACGTATGATTCATAGTGCACAGCAACTTCTCGTGTGACCCGAAGGAGCATTGTAGCCAAGTCATCATTATTAGCATCTTCTCCTAATACTTTGGTCAAATAGTGCAGAAATACACTTCCATTAATTCCACTATTTCCAGACTTAAAAGCATACATTCCTGGGGTAATAAGAAACAAATAATTTTCATGCGAGTAATGTACTAAATTAATAATAAACTATGATGTTAAAATCTATGCTTTACTACAAAAAAAAAGAATGTTTCTTTCTGTCTGCTTGTCTGGGGATTGGAGGCCAGACAGTTGTGGTTAGCATCACACAACTTTCCATGGTAATTGTAGAGTTGTAGGGGGTCAGGGTCTATCCCCCATGCCCCTCTTTAAGTAGAATTAGCTTCTGTTACAACAATTGGGCTACTATGAAGTCAGAAATGTGTTTTGATTGTCCATACAGTGTTTACAATTTTGTTTACAGTTCGTCACACAACGTAACCAACAACATTCTTACAACTTTGTATCTAACAATAGTAAAAATAATGGTGTGGTTACTTCTGTGTTTTTCTGGGCATAATATTGAATGTTCTGAGAGACACAGACCCAAGCACTGTCAGGTGCTCCACCTAGTACTATATAAATATACTGTTTGATAAATATAGCTTTGAGTCAAGTTCAGACTTAGTTCAACCAATGACTGTGTTGCATAAGACTGATCTTTTTGTGCATGTTATATAAAAGAAAATTATTTGTGTACATACGTTTTAAAAGGTATTATTATAGGTATCACAGTAATAAACCCAAGTTTATAGTATAGTTTGTTTGAATATAGTTAATCCTAACTTGCTATAGTAATAGTCATTATATACTGCTTCTACATTGGCTATTTTACTGATCCAGTTTATTTTATTAAAATTAAAAGTTAATTGGCACCCAGTCAATCCTCCCCAGCCAATTCATACTAACCTGTGTAAGAAGCCCACATCATGAGCATGTCAGCATAGAGTGGAATAGCATATTCTTTATCTTGTTGGGTTATATGTGGAGAGTCTGTTTTTACAGCCAGTCCTCTTGGTCGGGCCTTCAGTTGGACACCCTTGTCTGCATCTTCTCCACGACAGGCCTTTGGTAACAATGAATAAAAAATACTGTAGATGACCATAAACCCAAAGTTATTAATTTTCATTATTTATTGTAATATAAAATGTAAATAGGAAAATGTACTTGGACATGAAATAGTGACAACTAAATAGTCAGTGCATCACAATTGTCCAGATTAAATGACTGGATTCCATCCTGAGCTCAAACCATAAAAGTTAAATTTTTCAGTGGCACAAATATTAAAACACAACAATATATATTTGGTTGCTAAAATAATTTGGAAAAGTTTATTAAAACATCTATTAATTTTTGTGTTAATTTCTTGATGAAGGTACTGGAATACTGGAAGCTCATTACTGTGGACACCTAATTCAGAGGAACGCAATGAGCACACAACCCATTAGCTTTTCCTGCGATTGCATTCAGATATATTCCAGGTGGGTGTATTTGAGTTGGACTTCACTAAGCATATCCAATCCTAGTAAGCTATTTTCTGAAAGTGGAGGAATGGTAGTGGTAAATTTAATGTGTACTTATAATTAATAAAGCATTTCTGGGGGAGCCAGAAATGTGGCTCAAAAAGACCTAACTCATTTGGGTGTTTTCGAACAAATAAGCTCATACCAAATTATATTTTTTAATGATTAATGGCTCGGCTATAATTTCTTCGATCCATATCTTTCTTGTTCTCCATTCGTTGAATATCTTGTTTGTTATAATAGTGACAATAAGGCCACATTTTCTTAATGATATGTAAAAATACAGCAAGATAGTTAATGAATAAACAGGGAAGAAATAACCTTTATGCTTCATCCTTGTAAAAAGTTGCATTAATTCAGTTAATATAACTATCGTAATCTTAGTCACAAAAGCCAAATGAAATGGCTGCCAAATAGCACGATCGGGGAATTCTTAGAAGCAAAATACAATACAGTATACTGTAGTACCATTATAGTCATGAAGTACAGTACTCAACATTTTAAAAAGTTGCATTCACAATTAGATATTTAAGTATTGATTTAGTCAGTTTACCTGGATGAAAAACATTTTTGGTTTTCCAGCAAGTGAAGGACAATTTGCAGCATGAAAATTCTTCCATAATTCTGTTGTGTTAACCTTTCCATCAAATGTCCAGATGAACTCCTGTGTTAGTGTTTTGGTGGATTCCTCCATGGCTCATAAACACCACTACCAGTCCGTCATAGTCACTGTGGTCTCTCTGAGAAACTGTAAGATTAGAATTAAATACTCTATTATTTAAACCACTTGGTAAGCATAGCAAAATATTAAGTGCTACTATATACTTTTGAAACACTTTCACTGCCAAATTAAAATATCATGCAGAGAAATGCCATATTGATAATAACACTAATTCAAGTGGCATTTCACCTGAATTGTATTTAAGAACTTATGAATAGTGTGTATTAAAGACAGTTATTTCAGTTCCTTTAACACATTTTACAAGTGATTGAAAAATTCCAGGAACAGTCCTACACTAGGCGACACATTTATGCATGTTTGTTTATGCCTGATTCCTCCATTCACATAGGAGTAACTGGCTGCTTCTGAATTAGGCAACTGTTGTGGGTTGCATCCTGGATCAACCTTAAGGAACCTAACAGTCTTCCTGTGTCTGAAAAGGGAAAACCTATATAGCTATTATGCCTTGGTATTTCTTTTAATAATTACTCATCTGTAAGGGCTCCAACAGATATACAAGGCTGCTGCTTATAGAGGAAATAGATGGTATGAAACCAGAATGATTTGCCTGAAATGCTGTGTATATTAGTGGCTTTAGGCATAGTATGTATTAGCTCTATCTAGAAATCCAACATTGTTTGTAACTCATTTTGTATATACTTATACCTGAATAAACATTATTATTATTATTATTATTATTATTATTATTATTATTATTATTATAAAGGTGAGACATTAAGCCTTGAAATCCACATACCATGTCAAGATGTTTGAAGCACAGAGCAAATAATATCCTAAGACTATTTTAGATGCTTTGCAACATTTGAAACTCCCACTGGGGCACATTATTCCCTAATTGGTATTTGAGGCCTCTAGTAAACATTTGCCAGTCTTAAAAAGTGACACGATTTTTGGGAAATTGTTCCTATGTTTTAACAATACAAGAAGACATAAACTTTTTAAATCCTATTTTTATCTGCACATAAATATGCACCTTGCACAATGCAACAGTTAGATGATTTACAAGCAGAAGTAACCCATTGCAGATAAATAAATAACCCAACCCACACATGGAGTGAAAGTGATGAAGTTTTGGTCCATTTTTGGTCCACGACAGTAGTGTACAATACTTACTGTCACCCCAAAACCTACAGTACCATTTAATAAAAGAATCCTGTAATAACATTGTACCGTCGTGTTTACAAATAAAATACAATTTAAAACAAACTTCATCAGCTAACACCTCAAGCCACCCAGAAACTCTTAATAGTTTTAATAATACTCATAAGAATTACAAGGTTGGCTGTACTTACTGTAAGTGACAATTTGTTACAGCTTAAAAATTTGCCCAGAAAAACTGTACAGTATTTGGCTTTGATGAAATGTATTCAAACATGAGTCCACGAATCCACATGTAGTTCATTTGTATCTATTGTACTAATATAAATGTATTTTATTTGCACACCAAAATTATTACAATACCATTGTACTTTCCATATGTCTCTTTATCAAGACCCCCACCTTTCACAGCATCATTGTCCCTAGCTCTCCTCCCTTCCTATTCATTTGTGAGGAATTACATTGTAATATGATTTTTATTAAGCACTTTAATAAAATTATCTACATGAAAATCTGCATACAGTACCTACCTTCCTCTAAAGTTTGTAAAAACTTTTTTTTTCGCAGATCTTCATGAATTTCAACCGTAAAACCAAGGTGCTTGAAAGCCTTCTTGCAAATATCACGATCGTGGTCGGCACAAGCACGGCTCTGTGGAAGTAGACCAAAATGCCATTGTTAATTCAGAGATGTGGAAAATGTTTGTGCATCTACTGCAGCCAGCTTCACTGATGAGTATGGATAATTTTGTTCACTATGTTCTGAACTCTAGTACAGTACAGTATTAAATTTGCATTTTTTTAATAATTTTTTTTTTCCATTTATCTACATTGAACTTGCATTAGCCAATTTCCTTTTCTAAATTTGAAGTTTATCCAGATCTCTCTGCAGTACAGAAGAATCTTATTTTGATTTTAATGTTTGGGCTATTGACTAGATACTTTACAATGTTTTTCTGCTCACCCAGTTAGGCTCATTCTTTTCCAATCTAAGAAGCTGCATAGAATATTTTTATTATGTGCAACTTGGCCTACCAATATCGAATCTACTGACAAAAGGTCACCTACCAATGTCTGATATTTGATCCTGGTCAAGCTCTCTCAAATTCAAGCATGGGAAGTGATTAAAGACAGCAATTGGAGTTATTTAAGGGTTAATTATTCATAATCTGCCTTTTGGAAATCTGAGACCCTGATACATATACAGTACTGTACTGTACTGTACTGTAATCTCAAATAAAGAAAAGTGTTCAATGCAATGAAATGCCTCTTTCTAGAGGAGCCCCAGTGGTTCCTTGAAGCTATTGTCCTGAAATTACCCCATACTAAGTCATTTCGGTTGTAGAACTTCTGTTTGGCCTATCAAGAACCAAAGCCAGAATCTAGCTCTTTTCCCATCACAGAGACACAGGGAGCGGGTGATAATCTGCCACCTCACTGGAAAAAGCCTCCTGAAAGTCAGCACAGCATTATGGACAACCAGAGGGTTCACAGAAAATAAAACCTCGAAACTGCCAAAAAACGCAAACAATTCACACAGAACAAGGGATTCAACCAAACTAGCTCAAAAATTTTTAGTACCTGATTACTGCCACCAGGCAGCCTGTCCCAAGCCCTCAGTTGACTCCCCATTTCAATCCTGGAACTGATGAAGAACCCACAATGAACCAGTGAACCTGGTGGGAGGAAGAAGGAATCAGTGACCCACCGGGACATCTAAAAAAAAAAAAAAAAAAGATATTCATTACATTGAATGCTGGGCTTCTGGAGAGAGCCATACCTGTGGCTACCTGAAGCTAACTAACCACAGAGAACAAAAACAGGACTAACCAGGAAGCCAGGAAGGAGGAGAGAGTGCATACACTAGGATGAAAAAAGAGAACCCAGGCCAAGAGACATCCCAAAGCAACACATAATCGACTGGGAACATAAACATTGACTAAATACCGGGTCACCAAAACCACCAAGCCCAAATATCAGCCCTGGATATGTTAAGAGAAAACAACAGCCAAAACCACTGATTAGCAAACATCATAGGCCCTAGGGTAGACCACAGGCTGACTCTACTTAATGACACTGCAGATGACCTGAGAAATGCTAGCCTTGGAACAGGGAACCAAGGAAGCCAGGTGAACCACCAAGGCTTTCACTGAGACAGAACTAGTGGCATGCAGGTAGCAGCAAAAACCCTTCACCGGACACAACAAATGACGCAACCTCGGAAAAATCAATCGAGCATCAACCCCCAAAGGACCCCTGCAGAAGTCTGGCTGACTCAGTCTTCACCAGAAAAGGAGAATGATGCAAATGAAAAAATGCTGCTCCAGGCCAAAGGACCAGAATCCCTGCCTCTAGAGAAGAGCATGAAACTCTCCAACCCTACAGCTGAAGGTGAGAGCTAATAAGAAGACAGCCTTAAGAAAGATATCATGAGCCGAAGGGAAAAATCATAAACCAAGGTGAAGAGAGAAAACCAAAGTCCAGTCAAAAGGCCAGGATGGCCCAGGAGGAGCAAGAGCAGGCCACAGGTGAAAAACTGCACGACTTGTGAAACAGTGTCATTGAGGTGTTGAGACTAAACGCAAGCAACATCATCTCCACAAACGCCGAACAATATGTGTCAACAGTATTTGTCATGAGATGCCAATCAAAATTATCCACACCAGAGTGCATGCAGGCTATTTGTAAAACTTGGTTGGGTAACTAGCTGGTGCCAATCCATCCATCTAATTGCAAACTCCAGTCACATCATTGTGATTTCTTTGTGTATTTGAAGGGTGTGTAAGGTGGAGGACACCATTACCTACAACAGAGTACTGTACATGCAGGCTATTCGTAAAACTTGGTTGGGCACCAAGCTTGATGCTAGTGCATCAAGCACTAGCGAGACAGCTAGTATCTCTAGAGTTCCAAGTGGACTCAGTAGGGTTCCAGGATGAATAGCTTTAAGCCTGTCAAGTGTAGGAATATGACACGAGGCTGATGTTTTAACAGGTCGTTGGTTCAATCCCTGCATTGCTCCAAAGGATTTTTTTCATTTATAGAATCTTTGTTAACCAGCACAAAATCTAGAACATTGTTATCCCTAATAGGTTCTATAACAAACTGTATTAGGGTGCAGTCATCTGCCTCATAATTTACTATTTTTTAATGATCAAGCTGTTTTACTAAATATAAAATTTCAACAATACACATTACTATACTTTGATGCCCTTTTTATTTATGAATAGTTTCCCGATATATTAAAACCCTCTCAAGTTATATTTCTGTAACTGTATTTTTAACAAAAGGAGATCTATCTCTGCAGGTAACATAGTTACCTCATGTCAGCCTTCAATGGCTTCTGCATGTACATTAATGTGAACGTCTTTCTTGTATTAATTTGATTCTTTCTTACACTTCATTTGTTTTAGACAATACAATACTTTGTTTTTGTAACTGGAACAAGCAGCTGATGACATCAATACTGTACGGTCAAACTAGCATGCTTAACTCTTAACAAATATATCTGAGCATTGGCAGCTGGTTGTTGATGTATACGTGAATGTAAGCATTGTCAGTTGCCAAATTTTGAGTTTTCTATCTTATAACAGATTTTACATATGCTGTACTGTATATTAAATATCAAGTATTTTGCAATTGTATGTTGGAATGAAATACAGTATTAATATTCTGATTTTTGTATCTTGTGCAGAATGAACTCTTGCATTTTCTTGTTAGTTTAATGCTAAACCATTATGTATTTTCCCAGAATTCACAATAAATAATAAAATATGTACATTATCACCAAAACTTCAAAGTTGTGTATGTTACTTACACTAGGCCCACCATCGCAATATGTCTTATGAACAAAGATGACGGCAAGACCTCTTTGCTTGTGATTCATGTTGTACTCCAGGGAGAGGGCTCCAACAGGCATGTTAGCACTAGGTCGGCTGTGGCAAGGAAAATACCATGTTTCGTGACATTAAAATCATAAGATGTTTAAAAAAATCAGTAGTTTCAAGTTTATCATGGATTTTAGAAACTAGTAAAGCAATCATGAATGAACTTAAATACCCTTATTTGTTTTGTAACAAAATATTTTACATACAGTACAACCAAGAAAGAGATGAATTTCACTCATCTGGAAAAAGGCTCTAATACTAATCAAAAGTACAGCTGTTTCCTAATACTTACTCCACAGGTATTCCATAGCCCTGCTTCTTAGCATCACTGGTGTCCGGAACACGTGTGTCAGATGTATCAGGATTGTCAGTTCTAATATGAAGAAGATAAAACAAAAGCTGGTAAAAACTTAATCCAAAGCAAAAGCTTCACGGCAGAATTAACAGTGCTGACTTTACCTGAGAGCCACTAACACTAGTGGCCTCGATGAGGACAGGAAGCTGGCAACTTATCAAAGGTCCCCCATTTGCCTTGATGATCTTTTCAAGCTATACTTTAAAAAGTTAACAGTTTTGGTATTTACGACTTCGGCAGGTAGGCGGTTCCATGGATTATTACTGTGTTGTTAGGTACTTATGTTTTGGGTTCCTTATGGTTTGCCATGTTTGTTTTTGTTTGTATGGCAAACAAAATTTATTCTCTTTTGTTTTAAGGTCAGAGTTATTCTCATACAACTCACACGGTAGTGTGAGTGTATTACAATATTAACCCCAGCCACATCTTCGTGACACACACACAAGAAGCAATAACTTCAAGCTTCTAGAGTCATGATGCAGAACAGTTAGTTTAGTTCATTTATTATGCACCCCATACCCATCTTGTGGGCGGTAGTGGAAAGGGTTACAGAGGCACATAATGGGCTCAGGGACTGAACCCCACAATTCATTTAGCTAAGCAAGTTACAATCTTGATGAGCTAGTTACAAAATTTAATATAAGTCGTCACATCAACAATGGGTTCGAGATTGACTTCAAGTACAGGTTCTAAATTAAGCAACTGACATATGTGGAGAGCTAGTGTCAAAATTTATGTTTGTCCTGCACACCGCCCCCCATCAAGTGGGCAGCGGTGGATAGGTTACAATCACTCAGTTACTACCTACAGTTAGCAAACTGGGGATATTTGGCTAAAATTTCTGGTAGCAGATCATTTTGAATGAAATATTTACACATCGCTGGAACATTGGTTATAGAATTGTCTCTAAATTCACGTATCTTTTCGCACTTCATCACATAGTGACGGAGGGTGTGAGAATAATTTTGTTGCAGAACATACATCAGAAAAATGTTGTTTTCGGACAGCGATAAACTTGTGAAGTGGTTGAACCACTGAATTGAAAACGGTGCTTTAATTTAAAATATACATAAAATTCATCAGACAAAATGGGGGGGAGGGGAACCCTACACCAGCACCGAACCTCCATTACCCATGATGCCATTATAGATGGTGGCTGACAGTTAAATACGGTACAGTTTACACAAAATGATATCTTACGTGCAAAACACTAATTTAATCTTTACAATACAGTGGGGCCTCGACTTACGATGGTAATCCGTTCCCAGAGACAGATCGTAAATCGAAATATCGTAAGTCGAAGCGATTTTTCCCATGAGAAATAAAGGGAATTGAATTAATCTGTTCCCCACCCTCCAAAATATTAACTTACAAATACATTTTATACTGAATACAATTTTGTTCTCTAACTTCTATACAGTATATATGTTTACCTTACCTTTATGGAGGACTCTTGATGGCGTATGGAGGATGGTGATGAGGGGGGAGGAGGGGAGGTGTTACTGTTTGGAAGGGGAGTCCCCCTTCCATTATAACATCAGGCAGTGATGACTTTTCTGGGATACTCTCTCTGGCATGTTTTGCCTGCATACCACTAGGACCTGTTTGTGGCTCACTGGTTGCTTGTCTCACTAAGAATCTGTCTAAAAACACTTGTTTTTCCCTACATTTTAACACTTGTCTGTAGTAAGACATCACATTGTCCATTTAAAAGGTCAATGCAACGGCCTGCTACAGCTTTATCTGGGCGTGTTTTTTCAACAAAACTTTGCAGTTCTTCCCATACTTCGCACATTTTCTTAATGAGGAAGGGATATCCTTTACTGCCTCAACTCACAACTATTTTCTTAGGTTGAATCTTACCATTGACTTTCTGCGACCCATGGTGTGATATATAATAATCAGTTTTATGTTCAAAAAAGCAAAAAATCACCACAAAAATGGTATTTCTTCTAGGCGTGATCGTCACTAAGCGAGCAGCTCTAGTAAACTGAGGCAGGTTGGCCTGCGTGACTGGGAACCACACACTTGGTCGACCCAAACGTGTACCAACAAATATCGTTATTCGATGACACTGTCGTAAGTCGAGTCGCATTTTTCAATCAAATTTACATCGTAACTCAAAATTACCATAAGTCGGGGCAATCGTAAGTCAAGGTGCCGCTGTATTTCAAATATTATACAGGTAAAAGTACAAAATTTTAGTGAAGACTTTGAAAATATCTCATCTTGTATATGTAAATACAGTATACACAAATATTTAGCATATGTACAAGAACTCTTGTGTGTGTATATATATACAGTATATATATATATATATATATATATATATATATATATATATATATATATATATATATATATATATACACACACATATAAGTAAAAATAAAAAATAAATAAAGATCTACATACGTAAGGTTCATACTAGTTGGGTGTGGTTCTTGTGTGAACTCGGATGTTCTTGTCATATCCATATACTGGGACATCCCAGAGGGTGAACTAGGGCTGCCATCATCCTCCCTCATTTCCTTTTCACTACCCAAAGCCGAAGCCATATTCCTTGATTAAATTTATGTCTGAAATTGTCAATAGATTAACAAAAATCATGTAATATAAAATGCCTTGTACTATATTGTCAATTGTACCTAATCTAGATTTTAGTTCTCATTACAAGGTATCCAGATTACTTCGCTGGAAACCAAACATTTCTTAGAGTTTTCAATAGACTATATCCCTCACAGACTATGTTTCAATAGACTATATCCCTCACAGACTATGTTTCAATAGACTACGTTCTCTCAATGTTTGTGACCATTTACCTACATCTCTTTCATAAAAAGTATACATTAAAGTAGGTATCTCCAATAACTTTACCTGTTGAATAGGTTATTGTAGAATAAAAATTAGCATTACGGTGCTTTCTGCTCCACCCGCCAGTAACAGTGTGGCTCAATCTGATGATAACACAGTTGGTGACGACAGGAAAGAGATAAAGGTCTAACTATCTTATCTATCTTCTTAGATTAATGATAATACAATTGTTGGCCAAATACCAAAGGCGTTGTCTTCTTATTTCATATATTGTTTGAACATTGTTTTCCCTTAACATGCAATTATGCATGTGTGCATCATGCATATGCATCATGCTTCCCTTAATTGAACATGTTTTCCCTTAAAATGCAATTAAGGTAATTTAGGGGTCTCTGGGAATGCATATAGAATTTAAGCCTAAATACTGTACTGTATACCCATTGCAATCACAAAAGCACTACAATGTTGCAATTCAATCTTGGAACAAGTAGTTTATTATACATATATCAATTAATTTAATGTGTATTTCCAGCCACTACACATTTGGCTTGCTTTGGTTTAAAATTTGTGCTTTCTAGAGATGCAGTCTAAGCAGGAGACAACAATGCTTTTGTCTTGTGTTTTGTCCAACTTCTGCTCTAATGATGAATAACTAAAAATAATTAGAAAGAACATTGACAAACTAAAAGACCCAGTGAAGGTGGGGATGGAATCCAGTCCAAAGTCTTGCAGGAGTTTAGTTTAGTTCATTTATTATGCACCCCATATCCATCTTGTGGACGGTAGTGGAAAGGGTTACAGAGGCACATAATGGGCTCAGGGACTGAACCCCACAATTCATTTAGCTAAGGAAGTTACAGTCTAAGATGAGCTAGTTACAAAATTTAATATACATTATGTTGTCACATCAACAATAGGTTCTGGATCGAACCACAAGTACAGTTTCTAAATTAGGCAACTGGCATATGTGGAGAGCTAGTGTCACAATATGATATTGCACAATTGCATTGTATGTACTAGCTCTATCTATAAATCCATTAACTTTTGTATCTCACCCTGTATGTATGTACTTTACCTGAATAAATATTTGTATTTATATTTGTATATGTTTGTCCTGCACACCGGCCCCCATCCAGTGGGCAGCGGTGGATAGCTTAGTCACTTAGTTACTACCTACAGTTAGCAAACTGGGGATATTTGGCTAAAATTTCTGGTAGCAGATCATTTTGAATGAAATATTTGCACATCTTTGGAACATTGGTTATAGAATGGAGGAGCTGACAGAAAAACTATACCTGCTGCTGAAACTACTTTTCACAAAATCCCTGAACCAAGGGATTATAAACGGATCTAGAGGAGATCTAGAGCTTACAAAGTCCCTCTAGATTGTAAATATTTAAATGTTACCCCTATTTAAAAAATAAAAGGCAGAAAGAGCTCGACAGGACACTACCATCCCATCACTAGCATTGCCCATTTCGGGCAGATACTTAATCCTAATATCCCCCGGAAAACGACCCGCCAAATCGTTTAACAACCAGGTACCCATTCACTCCTGGGTGAACAGAGGCTACAGTGAAGGATTGGCCCCAAGGCAATCCTCCCCGGCCAGGATACGAACCCAGGTCAAAGCGCTGGCGAAGCGCCGAGCAAGTTTTTTTTTTTTTACCACTACGCCACGGGGACTGCTTCCCTGTCAATGATTTTAATTGGAAATCAATGATTTCAGACCAAATAATATGAGGTACTTTGAACTACTTCATACAATCACAAATATTGGAGGATATTCCTGTGCTCTACCCAGAGTTTGCTAGTGTAGGCTGGTGAGAGTAGGCTCACACTACATGTTCTCTCCTGATTCTGTTTTGACTGTAGCGCCGGAGGCGGCTAGTTTATTGTGCACCCCATACTCATCCTGTGAGCGGTAGCGCAAAAGCATTACAGAGGGCACAAAAGGTCTTTATCAGACCTCATCTTAGATTATTACATAAACAATTTCATCTATCCTTTACACCTTATAGTTACATGTCAGCTAGTTACAGAGAATGTTTTATTTCAAGAGCTATATATCCGATTCCAATGTGACTAACTATCCTGTGAGATGGGGATATTAAATTAAATTACGCTAGTTTTTTATTTACACGGTAATCCTTATTGTGGAACTAGGGTAGCAGCACATTGCTGTGTATCAGCCCTACTGATAAATAGGGATTAGGTCTCAACTCGTCCAGTACAACACTCTACAGTGCTGTACTGGATATACTCGTACGCCAGACGTACGAGTATATCATAAATTAAAAAAAAAATAAAAGTCACGTGTGTACACGTTATGAATAAGTAATTAGCTGCATATGGGAGTACATATACATGAAGACGTGTGTGTATACATGCCGCCAACAATACAGTCGTCATATTTTAACACGAAGCAACAGGCTGCAACAAGCCGTTTGTGGGCGGGAGCGGCGGCTACTGAACATGGTGTAACCGAACGTGTGCTGGCAGTGACGTCACGATGCGCCCCTGTATATATATGAGAACACCGCGGCATCGTCAGCAGCTGCACACTTCTCCTCTGTGAGACAGACTAAGAGGAAGAGCTGTAGTAACTGTACTATCAGGTACTCTACTGTTACCTGGCCAGAACACATGGCTCACCTACTAGGAACACCGACGGTTGAATCTGAAGCCCTGCCGTGGCCGCTGACGATGAAGAAAAAAAGGCAGCAGCTCCTCAGCCCAACAATGCCTGTTTACATGGCACCTGTGGAGTACTCTGAGGTGTACTACAAGAAGGCATACTTCGCGCCCCCTCAGCGTACCAGCACTAACGAGCCCACTATAGCCCGTCCTACATGGACATTTCGTTCTGAGTACCTGAATCTAAAACAACATCCCTCACAGCTCGCCACCCAGATGACCGTCAGCGTTGCTGCAGCCGCAGACCGGTGTGACCTGCTGTGATTTTCCCTGCCTAACACAGTAACGCAGCAGGAGGACCAACACTGGTCCTCAGGGCAGAATGGTAATCCCGATTTGTCGCTTTAGCCTGTGGTCCATATCCTGAGGGTAAAGCACACTCACTGGCCGCTCCGGATACCTCGACGCAAGAGTTGAAGTAGTAGTAGGCATCCATCAGTCTCAGGAGACATGGAGTTGCGCCCTGCTTGTCGGCCTGGAGTAGCCTTTGCATGGCGCATGGCTGATAGCCTGGGTAGGTCGATATGGAGAAGCTGTTGTCGATTGGTTCCAGCGCCGTCGAAGAACTGTCAGAACGAGGTAGAAGGCAACAGCGCACTGCCCCTAGGGGTTCCAGCTTCGGAGTTAACCTCGAGGTTGGTAAAGGAAGGCATAGAGACTCAAGACCCGGAGACCGCCGTGGTCGGGGCCAGGAGAAGAACCACCCCAGCAAGGGCAAGAACGACCCCAGCCTCCTGAAGCAGAGCCTGGGCCACACGAGCCCCAGGAGGTGGACGTCCCGGTCCCACACCTACCGGTTCTAGACAGATCGTCACAGCCCTCTTTCACCCGAGGGCCGGCTTCCTTTATGACCCTCCTTCTGCTGGGTCATAAAGGAAGCCGGCCTCGGGTGAAAGGCTTCACCCGATTCCGACTATAATATATAATATATGACTACCATATTGCGATAAAGGTGAACTTTATATATCAATATATATTAGGTTTAGTATAATATGTACTCGCCTAATTGTGCTTGTTGGGGGTTGAGCTTCGGATATTTGATCCCGCCTCTCAGCCATATATCTGTGATCTCATGTTCCTACGTTAATTGTTTTAATTGGCAGTTTGAAAACATTGTTTTTATATTACCAAAGAAATATCGGGCTAATATTCAGCCTGCTTAAATCATTGTATGATATTGTTATAAGCCATTGCATTAAAATATATTCTTACAAAATCGATGTTTAATTTAGTTTTGTTAAAATTATCCTGAATCATGAAACAAATTTCCCCACTGCTACACTTAAACAAGCTATGAAATTTAATATTTTATCATAGGCATGATACAAATATATATTACATAAAAATTTTATAAGTTAACATTTCTGTGCTAACAATGCCCGGCAATTATAGAACAGGTGACACAGAGCTTCTATAAATGCTCTTTAATCTATGAAAAAAAAAGTTTGTCCAAGGTTGGAGGCCAGTTGCATGGGATAGGCTTGGACAGGGGGGGGGGGGCAGTTGGCGCGGGCATATGATTATGATGAGGGGGGGGGGGGTGGCCCTATATCAATAATATTGCTTGTCATTATCTTTTCTAATCAGTTGTGTTACTTGTAAGTACGTAATGTACACTACACGTAAATGTATATATCCATACTCAAATCATGTTTAGCACTAATTAGAAACTTGCTTAATAAGCAGTTCGAAATGGGGTTCGAACGGTCTAACGGTCATTACGGTGAATGGTCATTCGTTCGAACGAATGGGGTCTATATTTCCCATCTGGCCTGGGCCTATTACGAGCCTTGCATGGCTCTGCTTTAAGCTAGCATCACCTGACATTTTCAAGAGGACACATGTATGGTGTATGACTTTCATATTTATTTATTTATTTATATATATATTTATTTATTTATTTACAAGAAGGTACATTGGGGGTTAACAGAGAACATAGAAATTTAAGTTAATTTTACATTCTTGTAAAGCCACTAGCTTTAGCCACAGCCACATAGCCATCACTAGCAAGCCAGAGCCACATAGGCTGGGCGTGGTCACCCACACAACTACTCTCACCAATTTTAATGAAGTCTGGAATCATAGAATTTATTTTCGTAGTTTATATTTTTTTATATTTTCATAATATTGCATTTTCTAAGAGAGAGAGAGAGAGAGAGAGAGAGAGAGAGAGAGAGAGAGAGAGAGAGAGAGAGAGAGAGAGAGAGAGAGAGAGAGAGAGAGCATGAAGGAGAGAGGTGAGAGAGAGAAGAAATGAGAAGGGGATGTTGGGGAAAGATGAGAGGAGATGGAGAGTACGGTAAGAGAGGGAGACAGACTATGAACGAGGGGGTAAAGAGGGAGTAAGGCCCGGGCACCGCTGGGAAGACCATCTAGTTCATTATACATTTATACAACGTAAGGGATATATACACATTGAAAGGTCTCTCTCATTTATTGGTGTATATATATATATTGAACGTTTACTTTAAGCCTAGACTATGTTCAGGGCTAAAGTATACTTACTGGTGTACCAATAAGCTAGTGTCTATTGTTGAAAAGTTGCTTGAATCCTTAATAAGTAAACACCATTCATCTGCATATTGGAAAACAGTTTAAGATATAAAGGACTCACAACACTGGCTATGCACAGGGCCGCTCACATTAGACAATTTTTTTTGTTTTGTGTAATTTAATAGCTAAATTAATTTTGGGGGTTTAGTTCCTGAGCCCATAATATGTGCCTCTGTAACCCTTTCCAGTACCCCCTACAGGATGGGTATGGGGTTGGGGTGCATAATAAATGAAATAAACTAAAGGTTTATTGTATTAATGACTTACTGTTAATTTTTCGAATCCTATTGTTGTTTGTCTCTTGCAACGTTAACATTGTTAGTTTACTTCAATCTATGCTAGAGCTTACCTTCGAATCATAGACTTACGTATGTAACGTTTATCTTATGATCAAGTTATATTAAATAATTATTAATTGCTATAATATCACAGGAATCACAAGATAGACAGTTTAGATTAGTTTCCCGTAATATACATCGTGTTTGGGTGCTCATTTTCTATCATTAAGTAACAACTCATAGAAAATGTATTAGTATGTTTCATCACGAACTGCTGCAATACAACTTGCCACTAAGAATCCTTCGATCGTCGATGCCACTCAATCAATAAGAACTTTTCACTGTCTTATTTATGTATTTATCTATTTATTTATATACAAAAAGGTCGTGAAAGTACAAACATTGAGTGTTACATTCTTACTATGCCACTAACATGCACAGTGCTTCGTGCAGGCCCTTAAGCTAAGCAATATGAATGTAGTAATAGGTACATTGTAACAGAATTTAAATTCAACCATTAAAACTACATTGTAATTTGACAGAATACATTATACTGATGAAGTTGTATTTCTTAAGTACTAAATTGGGTGATTGTAAGTGTAACACAGGAGAACGTGTGGAATAAGTTTATGTTTAGCATGTTTAGGGATTTAACAGAGGGGTTGTGTGTGGTCTAAAGACAGTTACAATATGAGAGTCGATTTAGTTCTGGTATGGTTGTTGTCGTCCGGTGGTGAATTTCTCAAGAACAAATATGTTCTCCTGATGGTGACACCCCGTCAATTTTGCGAGCCGCTATGATTTATAGGACATTATATTTTAGTAGTTGGCGATTTATACGTTAAAATGCGATGTGCTATTCGAGAGAACAGGTCAAAATGTGGGACAGGAGACAGGTGATGTTTTTTTCGCCTATACAGTAGCTTAATAATCTCATGGAACTCTTTACCCGCCGAAGCCATACATGCCAAGACATTACTCCAGTTTATAAACAAGATAGAAAAAAAATCCTCAGGAACAAGCCGCCGGCTTCACGTCCCCGGCGAGGCTACTAGAGAGTGGCTTCAGGTAAATGCCTGTCTATGCTCCACTGTCTCAAATTTGAAATATTTTATATTATTACCTAATTTTTATATAATTATATATACAAATAATAATAATAATTATAATAATAATAATAATAATAATATATTATTATTATTTATTATTGCCATATTACCCTGTAATATCTAATATTGCAAACTATGCACAAAGAGATCACATTAACGTGATGTATCAGAGAGAAAATCAGTAGGAGTCATGATAGGAATTTGAACCTGTGTTCTGGGTACTCCCAAACAAATGCTCTAGACCACTAAACCACAGCATTGCAACCTGAGATTCACTTGAATCCTCTAGGGCTTCAACGGCTTCCACTAAAGCCTATCCAGTGTTTCATACAATGCCACCCATGCACTATTGCTTGTAGCATAGGAATTCTACCTCCTGCGCTTCTCTTCAATTGCACAAAGAGTGTATGGGGGCATTGTGTGAAACCCTGGTTATGCTTCTGTGGAAGCCTCACAAACCCTAGAGGATTCAGTTGAATCCCAATTTGCTATGCCTTTTTCGATCATGTCATGGTATAGTGTCTATGGCGTTTGCTTGGGAGTATCTAGAGCATAGGTTCAAATCTTCCTCATAGATCCTACTGATTATCTCATTGCAAACTATCGTGTGTATCAATCAACATCAATACCTGCAATTTGGGATGTTATCTTGTCATATGTTGTGGTGCAAGCAATGTTATGGCCCCATGGGCCAATTACTAACCTTTCCCCAGGATGGAACCCACAGCAGTTGCTCCTTTTTTGTCTTGCATCTGACCCTATGAAGAAGTTGTCAAGATCAACACCCTCCAGATTTTTCAGTATTTGAAAAATTTCGATGAGATCAACTCTGTCATGTCTGGTTTGCAGTGATGTTAGCCCTGTCGGCGGTTCGAGGCTCCGACTGTCCAGGTGAATGAAGTGTTATTATCAACGACTGATTGATTGATTGATGAAGATCAAGCCACCACAAGAGGTGGCACGGGCATGAGTAGCCCGTATGTGGTAGATGTTTGGAGAGAATGTGATCTTTTGTCGTAAAAGGATATACTGTGTGCTGAGCGCGCATTTAAACTCAGTCCTTACTAAGCTCCTCAAATCTGTCATTCAGTATATATACTGTATTGACAAAGTTTGTGCACTGAAATTATCATATTTATTAATCATATTTGGAATAAACTGGAAAGCCGACGCAGAAAACAAACCATTTGTCTGTGAATTGCTTATACCTACAGGGACCTCTGATGACAATGGTAACGAGTAATTAGCATATAATGAGGCTATTGGAGCAGATTATACATACAGAGTGGAACATCAGAGCTACAGCCGGCTACATGGGTCACACACACACAACATTATGAGGATAGTGGAGTAGATTATACATCATGTTAGTTTAGTTCCATTATTATACACCCCCTACCCATCTTGTGGTGGTAGTGGAAAGTGTCACAGAGGCACATAATGGTCCGAGGGACATAAAGAGTGGGACATTACAGAGACAGCCGGCTACATGGGTCTTGTGACGTGACTATTCTTCTGACATATTTAGTTTCTATCAAAAATGGCGGACGGAGCTCAGCCACAACCCAGCCTCCAAAACAAACAAGGTATGGAGAGCTTCCCATTGGTTTCTAGTAGTGGACGAGATGTTGCACACAGGCCTACACCTCGTGGTGTCGACGGGGTGTAGTGATATAGAGCGTAGAGGTGTTAATACAGTGGTATTGTGCGGGAAGAGGCGAGGTTCAGTGACTCGCCGCAGAGGCCGACGGCGGCCCGGAGTGGTCTCCTCTCTTATATTGTGTGTCACACGCTCAGTGCTCACTACACAGGCACTCTGGGGCACATGTTGGTGGTGTGTGGTGGCACCACGGCTGTTGTCTTGTCTCTGTGGTGCTCGGGTGATGGGGAAGGTCTGTGGGTGGTGATGGTGGTGGTGAAGGGTCTGTGGGTGATGGTGAAGGGGCAGTGTGTAGGTTGTGGTTGTGGTGAAGGGACAGTGTGTGGTGGTGAAGGGTCTGTGGCTGGTGGTGAAGGGCAGTGTGTGGTGATGGGTGGTTGTGAAGGGACTGTGTGTGGTGGTTGTGAAGGGACTGTGTGTGGTGGTTGTGAAGGGACAGTGTGTGGTGATGGTGGTTGTGAAGGGACAGTGTGTGGTGATGGTTATGAAGGGGCAGTGTGGTGGTGGTGGTTGTGAAGGGACAGTGTGTGGTGGTGGTGGTTGTGAAGGGACAGTGTGTGGTGGTGGTGGTTGTGAAGGGACAGTGTGTGGTGGTGGTGGTGGTTGTGAAGGGACAGTGTGTGGTGGTGGTGGTGGTTGTGAAGGGACAGTGTGTGGTGGTGGTGGTTGTGAAGGGACTGTGTGTGGTGGTGGTGGTGGTTGTGAAGGGACAGTGTGTGGTGGTGGTGGTTGTGAAGGGACAGTGTGTGGTGGTGGTTATGGTGAAGGGTCTGTGGCTGGTGGTGGTGAAGGGTCTGTGGCTGGTGGTGGTGAAGGGTCTGTGGCTGGTGGTGAAGGGCAGTGTGTGGTGATGGGGGTTGTGAAGGGACTGTGTGGTGGTTGTGAAGGGACTGTGTGGTGGTTGTGAAGGGACCGTGTGTGGTGGTTGTGAAGGGACTGTGTGTGGTGGTTGTGAAGGGACAGTGTGTGATGATGGTGGTTGTGAAGGGACAGTGTGTGGTGATGGTGGTTGTGAAGGGACAGTGTGTGTGTGGTGGTGGTGGTTGTGAAGGGACAGTGTGTGGTGATGGTGGTTGTGAAGGGGCAGTGTGTGGTGGTGGTGGTTGTGAAGAGACAGTGTGTGGTGGTGGTGGTTGTGAAGGGACAGTGTGTGGTGGTGGTGGTTGTGAAGGGACAGTGTGTGGTGGTGGTGGTTGTGAAGGGACAGTGTGGTGGTGGTGGTGGTTGTGAAGGGACAGTGTGTGGTGGTGGTGGTTGTGAAGGGACAGTGTGTGGTGGTGGTGGTTGTGAAGGGACAGTGTGGTGGTGGAGGGGCAGTGGGTGGTCGTGGTTGTACTCGCCTAGTTGTGCTTGCTGGGGGTTGAGCTCTGGCTCTTTGGTCCCGCCTCTCGACTGTCAATCAACTGTTCAGGTTGTACAGGTTCCATAGCCTACTGGGCTCTATCATATCTGCATTTGTAACTGTGTATGGAGTCAGGCTCCACCACATCACTACCTTAGGCATTCCATCTGTTAACTATTCTGACACTGCCAGAGAAGAGAATTGTTAGTGTAGGGGAAGAGTTAGAGAGCACCTAGGAAAGGGCACCCAGGGCACACGCAGCTCTAAGCACTTGAAGTCAGGCCCACACAACACCAGTGTTCAAAACTAAGCACACAGGACAATATTTAGAGAAGCACTTGACTGAAAAGCATCAGAGCCAGCCACAGCTTACCGACAACCCCGGGGCTTTACTGCCATTGTCTGGCAGACATTTCATCAGTGGAGGAACTAAGGGCTTGTGCCCCTCCCCCCCCCCCCAAACTAGTAGGAGGGATGGGGCGAATGAGCGCATGCTTGCTTTGAGAAAATTTTTATTGTTCATATTGTTGGGGGCGTTTGTTCGGCAGGTTGCAAGGACTCTTTGAACCCAACAGTGGTCAGTATTGATTCGCTGACTTTCTGGGTGCTTTTCCCAGTGAGGTGGCAGTAATTCACCTGCTCTCCCTCGTTGAGGAGGCCAGGTCCTGGCTTTGGTTTCCAGTAGGCCAAACTCAACTCCACAGTTGATGTAATCCAGTATTTAGTGGCCATATCAGCAAGATAGCTTCAGGGAGCCACAGGGGGCACTCCCTAGAAAATTTCCTAAGATTGCGTCTAATAGAGGTGGGATCTTCATACTGTACTGTACTTTGAAGCTACGGAAGCAATGTTTTCATTAAAAATAGTTTAGCATTAGATATTGAATTTTTTCATTTCAAGATCACATAATATGACCTTTGAACATTATTATAAAAAAGTAGGTGTTTAATTTTAGTGGGAAAAAAAGTTATACAGTAAAAAGCATTCTCTCTTTGGTATAAGTTTTATTTTGGGATGGCTTTGGGAACAGGAATAAAAAATTATGAAAGTATCATACTTCACATTCAATGAAATATCTTAGCACTTGTTTATAGGAATTACCTTATCAGAAAATGAAATATAATTTCAAATACAACTTTTGAGGCAAACTTAAAATCATGACAACTTGGTATCCTCTCTGCAATGCTTCTTCTGAGCTTGGATGTCTGCAGCACTTAATGTGTAAATTCACCCAATTGCAATACACAAATCAACCTTGGTGAGAACTTGTTCATTTGGAACGTTCAGTATGTCTCGGTGGTGAGGATACACAGTTGATGGGGATGGGCCATTAGCGTGTAGGGAACTGATCAAGACCTGTGATGTTGCACTCACATTCTTGACACAACCTAACCACCAGGCTTCATTATAGATGCAAGACAAAAAAAACTTTTATTTCTTAGAGACAGTGTGGAATATTTGTGTTTTGCACTTCACTAGTTATTTCTATAGAAAACCTCTATTATTAATTCATTCTTTGTTCCTGGTATGGCACCATGAAAGGTTTGAGTGCCAGTTAGTGGCCTAGCTTCTTCATGTCATCTGTGTAGCAATGTTTCATTCTTCATTATTTTTTTTTGACACACACATGTGAAAAGTTCATGTTCCTGATACCTGGAACATACCTGGAGAGGGTTTTGGGAGTTCTTCTACTCCTCAAGTTATCACAAGTCTTCTACTCGACTTGTGATAAGTTGGTCCAACATGTTGTTGCTTGGAATGGCCCACAGGCCCACATATCCACTACAGCCCAGATGGTCTGGCACTTCTTGCATGAACTTGTCCAAATGCATCGTGAAGACATCCTGATACAGTATTGTCTTTTGCCTAGATGAACAACTGTCTTGGAGTGATAATTTGATCAGCCTTGACAGCTTGTAAACTTGTCCTAGCTTCACTAAAAGCATTCCCTTTATTTTTTTCCTAAAGTTGGCACACATTTGTTTACTATTCACATGTGGCCGTTTTTCTGTCATCCATGGTAGCACCTTAATTGTATTCTGCTGCTGTTGTGCTTTTTAATTAATATCAAATAGGAAGCAGCACTGTCTCTGGAGGTACTTGTTAACCATTGCTACACACTATCAGGTTATCACTAGTGTACTTACAGAGGCATCTCTCCAGGTATACTGTGCCAGTCCCTTGCACCACATGTCCACACTACATAAGCTCTAGCAACACTGAAAAGTAGTGATGCTAAATTAAAATCTTCAAAAAAAAGAGTTAAATGTTATTTATTTTAATGCACACTGCCTAACAAGAAGGGGAATGGGAACTATCAAGAGAAAGCGCCAAGCCATTTGCGACTATAACAACCTTGCAGAGAAGTATGTGGAGAGAGCACTCTGATATTTCTCAACTTCCTTGATGCATGTTTAGTGCATCAGGCAAGTTCTATACTGTACAGTACTTTATAATTTTTGCATCTGTTCACAAAGCCATCCCAAAATGAAACTTACACCAACAAGAGAATGCATTTAACTGTACAGTATAACTTTTTTTTTTTCCCAAAAATTTAAAATAAAATTTTGTATATATTCATGCTCAAAAGTCATCTCATGTCATGTCTTGAAGTTAAAAAAAATTGATAATTATTGTAAAACTATTTTCAGTGAAGTCAATGTTTTCTTGGCTTCAAAACAAGCCCAACGTGAGGGTTCTACCTCAATTAGAAACAGTTATGATTTTTTTTTTAACCTGTAAGCAATAATGTTGTATTTATTATCACAAAGGCAACCCTGCTAGATGAATACTGTATCATGCATCACTGAGGGCTAAAATTTTGCATATGTATGTTACTTCATGTACTCTAACATCTAAATTTCATGTAAATCTGAGATGGTCAGGTTGGGAGCTGTGATGATTTGCCACTGTCAGGGTCTTCTGTTTCACTATCATCGATAAATAATTGCAGGTACATGTTTTTTGTCATTGTAATTAAACGATGCTGTGGGCACGAGTTACATGGCAGTGGCGTGAGCTGGTGCTGTATGCATTACTCATGATTACTGTCTTTTTACCGGGGGCCCTCTCTCCCAGGAGGAGTGTCCAGGATTTTTTCCAAAATGGTGTCTACTTACTAGAGGCCTGAGGAAGGGGATGTGAGCTCCTGTATGTGTAGGTATATATAACTAAGAACAGTGGAGTTGATTAACAACCATGGTTATAACTTATAAAAATAAATAACATCACATGAATGTAGATATAAATGTTTTAATGTTCAGTATTGAAGTGAAATGCAGGTAAATTGAGAATTCAGTAATTGTATTAATTCTGATTACATATTTGTACATACTATATATGTATAGGAAGAAAAAGAAAGGCATAGTCAGTTGAAAAACAATCTTTATTTTTTTTAAAGAAGAAAATTGTATAGTGTTGGTATTTAGGGCCTTTTGAGTTCAGTATCCTGCAATGCAGATGGTGCTAAATAGTCTTCCCGGCTTGTTGACCATTGATGTTCCTTTATAACGTAGGCTTTATATTGTTTACAAATTATATAATGCGTATACAATTCCTAACAAAATTATTAGTACCTATAAATAATAAGTGTACCAAATACATTTAAATTGTAAATTATGTCACAATCACATAATCATGTAACCATGCAAATTTGCTAAAAATATGACAAAAGTTAGAATCACCGGTACAGTTTATTTTATAAAGCCACAGACATTAAAAGCTTCGTTTGACATTTGGCGTGGCAACAGTGCAAAGGGTTTGTAGTCGACTGCCGGGGGTCAAATGTCAAAACACTTGATGCGATAAGAGCCGACAAAAGATTTTCAAATGTGGCGTGACATGTATCTCCGGACTTGAGGAAACCTATGATCAGACTTGATTGATGAAGATTAAGCCACCCAAGAGGCGGCATGGGCATGAGTACCCCGTAATGATCAGACTTGCAGATTTCCATACTTGAGACTTATACTGTCCTTTGTCAAAATTATATTGCTCAGAACATTCAGATCCCACAAGAAATACTTTATAGACATTCAAAAAGCACTCGTTATATATGATGTTTATAGGGCTGACACACTTATACACGTGCGGTCCTATATAAACATTTCGGGATTGGCTATTTTTTTGTTTAGTTACTTGATACTTGTATGTATGATTATGTAATATGGACAAGCACACAACGTTCAACAGTGTGACCATGTTTGTTAGTGCTTGGTAATTGACTGCCTGCCAATGTATAACAAACTAGCCATTGTTTTAGGGTAGTCGCATCAATTCGGATGAAACAATAGGATAAAAACACGTGGATTGATGGAGCTAGGCTTAGCTGGTACTCTCGTAGTCTTCAGGTAATTCCTGTATAGTGTACAGTACCAGTTTTATCACTTTTTGAATAAAATGTTGACCATTAAACCATTTTAGAATACATAAACATAACTGGTTATTTAACACATTACACATAACCAACATCAACTGGTCATTGTTGTGTAAGGTAAGAAGAAAGGTGGAAGGTGGTCCTCGCAGACCATACTGCAGCACGTGGTGTGTCAAGTGGAGCACCACGTGGTCGCTCGCTCCAGCCCAGCCACACGTCGACGACGGTAATTGGAAATCCAATCCATTCCTGCAGAAAGTGGCTGGCGAGCCGTATCGTGACAGTACCCCATCCCCGATGGAGAAGTGTCATGGGTGGGAGAATAAGCTTCAAGGAATACAAAAAAAATTATGAATGGGATTGATATTTTTGGTAAAATACGGGATGCCACTGGAAAGAGTGGCGGACCAGGGAACCTTCAAGACGCAGGACTGTTGTATTGTCTTACGATTTACTCGTGTAACTGTTAATTAATTTTCTACCTTCCGACATTAAATGTCATTTGGTGTCTTTGACATTGTGGGAGAGGGAGCACGGTGCTAGGCTATATATACTTGTGTTGAGCTGGGTAAAAATCGATAACTAGAGTGGGAATCTTGGGTCTGGCGTGACCGAGCAGGGAGGGAGGCCTCAGACCAGCAGGCGCCTCCACACTGCTAGCGTGAGGGAGCAGTGCTCCTCGTGCCTCACATTCTCACAACACCTTCCCTGGCCCACACACCTTCCCTTCTCTCTCCCCTCCTGGTTATTCCACTGTGTCACCGGCATTATTGATAGTGTAAAGTATAAGGTGATAGTTGTGCGAGGTGTGGTGCCTAGTAGCGTCAGTACGCTCGCTGCCTTAGTAGCAACAGTAACAACCTCTGGTGACGACTTAGTAGTACTAACAGTATAACAGTGAAGAAATTTGTAAATTAGGCTTCGAGAGGAGTGTTTGAGAAGTTACTTTTCGACGCGATGAATATATTCTGTTGTCGGAGCCGCAATACTCCGGCCGGTGCATGTTTGCTACCTTTCCTTCCTCCAGGTAAGACTGCGAAAGAATTATGCTTTTGACAGATCAGTCATCACTGTTATATATCGTTATGGCTATCACACTTTTCTTCCGCTATCAAACTTTTTTTTTGTTACAGTGACTAATTTGATCCAAGTTGACTTAAGTTACAAAGATTAATTTTATTATAATGGCGTTACGAGTTCATGCATGTTAGGAATGAACGTTTAACATTTCCTAATTATTTGATTGCTACAATTTTAGCTGGGTAGTCTCGCTTCTCCTGCCTGTCTTGGAGTTCCTTGTCCATGTTGGCTTGTTATGTTATGAGTTATGGGCGTTATCAGGCTTACCTGTTGCCAGCACCACCTGCCTCACAGCTCACTACCACCTGCCTCACACACCTGTCATTACCACCTGCCCCTCTCACCTGTCATTACCACCTGCCTCACACACCTGTCATTACCAGCTTCCTTACACACCTGTCACCAGCTGCCTCACACATAAGTCATTATCACCTGCCACTCACACCTGTCATTACCACCTGCCTCTCACACCTGTCATTAGCACCTGCCTCACACACCTGTCATTAGCACCTGCCTCACACACCTGTCATTAGCACCTGCCTCACACACCTGTCATTAGCACCTGCCTCTTACACCTGTCATTAACGCCTGCCTCTTACACCTGTCATTAGCGCCTGCCTCACACACCTGTCATTAGCGCCTGCCTCACACACCTGTCATTAGCGCCTGCCTCACACACCTGTCATTAGCGCCTGCCTCACACACCTGTCATTAGCGCCTGCCTCACACACCTGTCATTAGCGCCTGCCTCACACACCTGTCATTAGCGCCTGCCTCACACACCTGTCATTAGCGCCTGCCTCACACATTCCTGTCATTAGCGCCTGCCTCACACACCTGTCATTAGCGCCTGCCTCACACACCTGTCATTAGCGCCTGCCTCGCACACCTGTCATTAGCGCCTGCCTCGCACACCTGTCATTAGCGCCTGCCTCGCACACCTGTCATTAGCGCCTGCCTCGCACACCTGTCATTAGCGCCTGCCTCACACACCTGTCATTAGCGCCTGCCTCACACCTGTCATTACCGCCTGCCTCACACACCTGTCATTACCGCCTGCCTCACACACCTGTCATTACCGCCTGCCTCACACCTGTCATTACCGCCTGCCTCACACACCTGTCATTACAGCTACCTCACACACCAGCCATTGTGGTCTAGTGCTCAATAACCCACTGCACATTATGTAGGAAAACGGTTTTCTTATCTCTATGCAAGTCGAGACTGTATGTAATGCTGGTTAGCATTTCTTTAAAGCAATACAGTCATCTTCCGTAGTTGAGTGTTGGGTAACCCACTACACTACATGATGATATAGTGTAGTGGGTTATCTAATGATATCTTAACAGATCTCTAACCCTGTCCACGGAGGCCAGAAGAAAATGTGCATATGGTGGTTAGTTATTGGAAAATGTACGGCCAATGTGGTAGAAAATATATTGAAGAAAACCTGCTATTTATAACACTTGCCTGATGCCTGTTATCACATATAACACATTTACAACGGTGACGTGTGCCTTTCGTGTAGGCCTGTGGTAACTGAATTCTTACAATCATTTTGCTTTTGACTTTTCACAGACGTAGTCTCTTTGGTTAGGCCTTTATAATTGACCGATAATACAGTATTATCCGAGAACAGATTCGCTCTCACCTCCCTTCCTTCACTTTACTCTCCTCCGTCCCTCACCAGCAACCTCAGAAAGGTTCACATCGGACCAACACATCATGAGATTTCCTTGTGTAATGTGTGTGTGTGGGCTTGTGCACCCATCTCACACCAGCGCCGTCTGTCTCACCCATTTATCGTCACCGGCCTTACCCCTCACGATCTTCCTCTGCCACCACTACTACCTCCACCTACCATCACCACCACTATCTAACCACCACCATCACACAATACCAGGTATACCACTACAATAGCCTATCACCTGTACAACCACCGTCACTACCTCCACCAACCACCCCTCTACAAGCAGGGATGGGGGAGCAAGGGCTAAGATCTCCCAAGAAATACTTGGGGGGGGGGGGATTCAATCGCAGATGAATAGACAGGATAAATAAGGATCCCCACGAGTGCGATGAAACGTGGAGAACAAGACTATTAGACGCAGTCGAAAAGCACTTCTTAAAACAACACATTACAGAATCAACGAGAGTAAGGAAGGAGGGGACAACCCACCACAGTCGTTAGACTTTGTGTTTACTCAAAATGAGACACACAATGAAATGATAAGAGTATATGTTCCTCGGAGCTAGCGACAACTGCACTATCATGCTAGTGGTGTCAAAGGAGTTCGTAGACCAAGCAACAAGGCGAGGAAAAAAAATGGGGACTAGATATGTAGAGACTAGAGCAAGGTGAGGGACTGAGTGAAGTCCAGTGGGAGAGAGAATTGGGAAGGGAAGACAATAAACGAGATGATGGAATTCATTGCTCAGAAATATGCAGATGTAACGGAGTTGTTCATCCAGCTCAAGAACAACACAGTATACCCTCGGCTTCAATAGGCAGCCATAAATGAATACACCAGTCAGCAGGGAAGCCAGGAAGCAATTTGAAAACATATCTGTGAAAGTTGAGGGCCAACCAAAGCTATACTATAGCCATATAGGTTTCTTGAGAAAGTTATTTCAATATTTGGGGTATAGTGTATAGATAGAAAAAGGCAAGTTAGAATTTGGATGATTAATTAAACATAACCCAAATAGGGATCCAAAATTGTATATAATTGAGATAGTTCTAGGAATAGGGTATATCAAGTAAGGATCTGTTAATGATTTTAAATAAAGGATGAATTTCACATAGAGGTTTGAACATTATTTGTGCGAAGATGGCTTGAGTGGACATTGACGATTTTTACTACAACAAGTAAGGTAAATAAGAGTTATAAGATAAGGTGAAGAATATTGAGGAGGAAAGCAAAAAAAATGATAAGAGACCACGTGATTAGGCTGAAAAGAGAAGGTGGAATTCTCACGGAAAAAAACAAGGAAGTATTTTGAAGAAATTTTAGAAAAGTTTTCAAGAGGTCTTTACAGAAAAACCAACGTGTATATCACAGTTGAGCGATGAAAGGTTAGAGGAAACAGTGGATGACATAATGGTCACAGCGGAGGAGGCTAACACCTGGAGGCATTAGATGCAACACAATCAATAAGACCAGACATACTATCACAGTGACTGGTGAAGGAGGCTGCAGAGGTACTTGTCATCCATTAAGTGGAGTCCCCCAGGGTCGGTCCTGGAACCCATATTGTTCCTAATGTATGTGTATGACCTACTCTGGGGAGTGAGCTCGTACATTTCAGCATTTGTAGATGATGCAAAGCTGATGAGATAGGAACCTAAGAGGACTACAGAAGGTTACAGGATGACCTGGACAAACTCCAGGAGTGGGCAAACATATGGTTGCTAGAATTCAATCTCAATAAGTGTAAGGTAATGAAGATAGGAAAGGGAAACAGATGACCAGAAGGTATCAGCACCATACTGGAAGGCAACTACAGGAGCCGGAGAGAGAGATGATTTGATAATGCTTATAATTCCAACACTATCTTACTACCACCACACACCACCACTACCACCTCCACTACCACCACCCAAGTATTAACGGGAGAGAGCGTTGCAACCGTTAACTGGCATGACTCCAGTCTGGTCCAGCGCGTGATTAACGTCGTAATTACACACGGATGACTTGTTTGCTTGTGACAGCCAGTTTATCTACAGCGTGGCATCATGTTCAAACATGTGCCCCATCTGAAGTAGGCTCTTATAGGCCTACTGTGGGTACCTATAGACAGACTGTGGTCTCTGTTCCGAGATACCTGCCTTGGCACGCATACGATCTCGTGGTACGAACAGTCCTCCCAATAGCACGTCGTATTTTGACGTATAGTTTACCCAAGGCCAAAAACTCGTCCTAGAGTATCGTAGCGGCTCGCGAAATTGACATAATGTCCCATTTTCTGTTCGTGGGTCCCCTGGTAGGTTAGGTTAGGTTAGGTTAGGTTAGGTTAGGTTAAGGCAATTTAGTAGGACAGTTTCTTGACGTTGGGAACGGTCGCGAGAACTGCCTGTATTGACAATTGCACCAGTGTAGTCTACTTTGAGGTGGTTGTGGGGGTCACCGTCCCCCCCACTCTTGGCACCTCACTAGCAAGTATACTAAATCCTCTCGCTGCAATAATTCAATTATCTCTACTTCCTTGTTGCAATTCAGTGAATAGGCTTAGTAAGTCTGTTGTGCTGGTACACCTGAATAACTGGTACCGGGAGGTAGGGAGGCGTGGTACTGGGGAGAGGGCGTGGTGGTGTGGATGGGTGTGGTGGAGAGGGGTGGGGGTGTGGGTGTAGTGGGGGTGTGGTGGCAGGCTAGACGTCTACGGTGTGGAGCTAGGGGGGGGGGCAGGGGAGGGATCTGGTCACGCCCTATGGCGGCACACCTCATGGGTGTCAAGGTAACTTAGATCTGTCTAAGTTCAAGAAAGGTGCCTTTTTAAAGTTTGAAGTGTAATAAGATAACATTTAAGCCACGTAGTCTTGCCTGAGATGGGTTTAGTTAGTGATGGGGTGGGGGCCAGAGCCGTGGTGCGTGTGTGCGTGCGCGCGCGTGTGCTTGTGTTGTGGGTCTCTGGCGCTGTCTGCGTTGGTGGTGGCCCTTGGGAGAGGCACCCCTTCACTCACCCCCCACCCTCCTTTTACTCGCCACCATCCCTCTCTCGTGCCTGCACCTCTACACCAGTACCAGCATTCCCCTCTCCAGCAGTGCCTGCACCCCCTCTCCAGCAGTGACTGCACCCCTCTCCCATTCTTATATCACCCTCCCCCCCCCTCTACGGGGTATGCATAAGTTCTCCGCATGTGTACTATATTCACCCGGACACTAGCCGTGACAAGCCCAGCAGGCAGACAGTCAAGAGACCCCTGTCTGCGACAGGCAAGGGACGCCCCTGTCTGCGACAGGCAAGGGACGCCCCTGTCTGCGACAGGCAAGGGACGCCCCTGTCTGCGACAGGCAAGGGACGCCCCTGTCTGCGACAAGCAAGGGACGCCCCTGTCTGCGACAGGCAAGGGACGCCCCTGTCTGCGACAAGCAAGGGACGCCCCTGTCTGCGACAGGCTTATAACAAAAACGCCCGTGTATTTTTCTGGCCGACTGCTGTCCCTCTGATGACCTATTGTTCAGTCCAGTTTCGTGTTCCTCGCTATCAAATATTTTTGTATTTGTTGTATAGATATGCTTTTAGTACTAACGTCTATGTGAAGGTCTGGATTACCGTCTTCATGACCTCTATATTACCCGCGGTGAGGATGAAGCTTATCTGTGTGGCGGTGTTCTGTTAGCGTGTTCCCATATCCCAGCTCTTAGTGTGTGTCCTCATATCTCAGCTCTTAGTGTGTCCTCATATCCCAGCTCTTAGTGTGTGTCCTCATATCTCAGCTCTTAGTGTGTCCTCATATCCCAGCTCTTAGTGTGTCCTCATATCCCAGCTCTTAGTGTGTCCTCATATCCCAGCTCTTAGTGTGTGTCCTCATATCTCAGCTCTTAATGTGTCCTCATATCCCAGCTCTTTATGGTGATGGTAGTGTCAGTGTTATTCTACCACAACCGTGGCCATACATTTACAGTGCTAACCAGAATATATATACATTTTCTTGCGTCCTCCAAAGGCCGGGAGTCTGAGATCTGTTTGACATCATATAGTTCATTGATTTATTGAGCAATCAACCACAGAAGGTGACTGTAGGGCTTTTAAAATGCTCACCAACTTATAAAATTAAATTTACGTGTATTTTATACACATTTACGTCCTACATAAACAGTGTTCGAAATGTTTTATTTTACACATAGGTGAAATACAGTTCTGGCAAGCTTGCTTGCTTACACCACACACACACACACACACACACACACACACACACACACACACACACACACACACACACACACACACACACACACACACACACACACACACACACTCACTTGGGGTCTGGTAGCTGAGTGCACAGCGCGCGGGACTCGTAATCCTGTGGTCCCCTATTCGACTCCCGGATTAGGCAGAGACAAATGGGCAGAGTTTCTTTCACCCTGATGCTCCTGTTACCTAGCAGTAAATAGGTACCTGGGAGTTAGACAGCTGTTACGGGCGGCTTTCTGTGTGTGTGTGTGGTTGTGTGTGAAAATAGTAGTTTGTAACAGTTGATTGACAGTTGAGAGGCGGGACCAAAGAGCCAAAGGCTCAACCCCCGCAAGCACAACTAGGTTAGTACATATATACATACATATATGGTACGTCTCCAACTTTGACAGGGTAAGATAGCTGCTACAGAAACTAGTATGTCATTAAACATTTAACCATCAGGAGGTGATGAAGGTGCCTTAACAAGCTCAAGTTATAGTTACAGTGAAGATGGTGTTGGCGCCGGGCGGTCTCTGGCAGTGTGGCTGTCGGCCAAGCCAGCCCATAACACACACACACACACACACACACACACACACACACACACACACACACACACACACACACACACACACACACACACACACACACACACACAGTTTTGTTCCGAAGCCTCCTAGATTGTCCTGTACTTCTAAACATGTTATTCACCCCCCCCCCATCCCTGTAATAGTTTATCCCACCATTATACAATAGTACACCTTTGCACCTATACACTAGGGGTGCATCTTAACACACTAGCGTCACCGGTAAGCGTGGAGGGGGGTGGGGAGCAACGTACAAACACATCAGGAATCTTGTACAGGACACTTCAGATGTTTAGAATACTTTGTAATTCATGCAAGTTATATACTTGCGTCATGCATGAAAGCCTCTCTGGTAATCACCCCTCCCCCCCCCAACAATGACCAGGGGAGCCAGGCCTACCGTTGCCTCCTCGTGGTGCTCCCTGGGTCATGCTAACAGCCGAGGCATCATACTCAACACATGCATACCCTGCAGCATACTCAACATGTGCAGCATTACTTGCACGGTACACTATGTACAGTACACTAGCCATGTGCAACACAACATGCAAAGTAGACTCACTATGGCCAATACTTGGAACACATAAGACATCCACAGCAGCTGCATCACAAGGTATTCATACAGACACGCACAGGTGAATGGCTGTACACAGTACATGCAACCCGGCCTCCTAATAGAACGTCGCATATTGACGTAAACTCTACCTAAGGCCACACATCGTCGTACTATTAAAATGGTAGCGGCACGCGAAATTGACACACTGTTCCATTTTCTGTTCGTGGGTCCTCTGGTAGGTTAGGATAAGGGCACCTTAATACGACAGTTTCTTGACGTTGGGACACGATATTTGTGTGTGTGTTGGCAGGTAAGTTTGTTAGGGAGCTACGAGTGTTTGCCATAAAAGTCCATAAAAGACCATATCTGTGTTGCTTTCAAATATGCACACACATAGGTGCTCTTATACATGTTCTGCTGTTTGAAGAGTAATTTGTTATTTTTTGTTTTCCGTGATTTTCTGGTCTCTATTTCATCTTGTAATTGTGTATTGTGGCGCTTGCTTGCCCTCGAGAAGATCCTAGCTCTTGGGCCACCAATTGTGGGAGTGAAGCGTCTCAAAGTAACCTTTCTATAATTCTATATTTCGATCGTATTCCACACCTGGTGGCTTGCTGTTGCAGTCTGGTGTTTCTTGATGGTGAGGATTCTGGTATGTGGATGGTGGGTACCTACCCCTTCCTCCACACCACAATGCCCCACCCGTACCTCGGAAAGTCTGCTCCGCTGGAGACTTAGCCCGATCAAGACATGGGTGATATTCAAAGATCTGTATGTTAGTGTCTCAAACTTTGAGTTAAAATACAAAGAGGTTTGAGGGGTTTGGCTGTCATGTTGGTAACGCGTGCTTGAACGCTTGTATGATCCATGGAGCCGAGACTGGAGTGGGAAAAGATTTACTAGCAAGAGCAGAATAAGCTCAAACAAATGCAAGAGGATAATACGAAAAATACAAGTACTAGGAAACAGAGAGTAAGAAAGATATCAGAAAAAGGATAAGAAGCAAACTAAATACCAGGTGAGGGAGAGGAAGCAAGAGAAGTACCAGAGAAAAAGAGGAGCAAGAGAGGTATTAAGCAGAGAAGCAGCAAGAGAAGCGAGAGGAACAGGTGTGGAAGAGTGCTCTGGAGAGGTTCATTAGAAACCAGGAAGAGGCGTCTCTAAAGTGCTTGATGCCATATTGCGAACTAAACACCAAGACATTAGCAAGTGCTTCTTGTGTGGCCCCCTTGAGACTCGCCCGGTGATCACTGTGTTGTGCCGCCCACTCTTTATCCTCGCCTCAAACACTAGTCTTATTTGTAACTTAAAATTGTTTCTAGAGAGGCTAATATATCACACACACACACACACACACACACACACACACACACACACACACACACACACACACACACACACACAGGGAAGAGACAGTAGAAAGGTCAAATAGTCCCAGCCATGGGGAAACGGAAATCAAAGAGTATGGAGAGAGAGAGAGAGAGGGGGGAAGGGGGCTGGGGCCAGATGTCAGATGAATGGTCAATCTTGATAATTCCTCAGAGATACCAGCCGAAGCGTCAGGCGAGGAGATAAGGCGAAAACAGACACACACAAATGCAGTCTAATAACCATAATTGAAGGCATTTAAAAGGTTTTCCATGTAATACTCATTTAAATTCACAGAGAAAATGAACCACATTCCATTCCTGGTACACTAAAATATATTTTTCCTACTTGTGAGGGGATTATCCTAATGCAACAATTTGTAATAGCTACATTTTACGTACCCCACAGTGCGCACACATGGCACAAAAAAGGCCTTTTCTGGGCATGAAGGAAAATTGCAATACAAATTTTTAAACGCTCCTTGAGGCATATTTTTTCATTCCCTGGTTCAAATTACAAGTAACAGCAAGTATAAGAATCATGGTCAGAGAAAATATATAAATTTTACCTAGACATACTAATGTCAAAAAGTACAGGGCAGAGGAATCAATACATCTAATGACCTAAACGACAGTATGTCAAAGACGAGAAGCTGTGCTAACCTGAACATTCTTGCAATATTGGCGATCAACCAAGGATCGGGACCAAACAGACTAGGGCTAACATTTAAGGTATTGGGTCAATGATTAAGACAGACAATGGTTAAAACGTCTGCAGTGGACGCAGTGCCAAAAGTGTTTTTTTTTTTTTTGAGGCATTTCGATCGATAGTGTGATCGGCAAGGTTAACATGGAGGAACATTGCATCTAGATTGTTGTACAGTCTTTATCAAATATCGATGATGGGAGACGTGTGGATCAAGCGTTTATTTGTTCTCTATCCGATGTATTTAAAAGTCAGTCTTTCCAAGGGTTCAAATACATTCATCCTGCTGAAGTTATAGGCGAGTTCTTAATGACAATTTATTTGACTGTATTATTGTTTTTGAAAACTAAATTGACATTAAGGATCCTAAAAGCACGGGAAAGCTTAGGAAACCCTTCAGAATAGGGTAACACACACACACACACACACAAGTGAGTTTTTAAGTCAAGGTTGCCTTAGGTTTGGGAGTATAAAAAGTTCACTGTCAGGTGCAAGGTAGAATCATAGATAAGACTGCCTTTGGCTATTGCAACTTAGCCCCAATTTCTTATACTTTGGCCATTTCTTCAGTCGACAAATTCTGGGCTAGAAACTTGCTAGGTTCTCTGAAACATGGAAAACACCGAAAATTTAACTTTTGAGATGATAGTTGGAATAATAATATATGAGGACACATTGGTAGATTTTCTGTAAACATTAAACTTAAGGGATCTATTAATCTCGGGAGTCGTAATGTCCAAAAAGAGTAAAGGCCCATTTTCCTCCCTCTCGATCGTGAATTCATTGAATTGATCAAGAAACCCAGGAGTGTCTTGATCAATTCAAAGATTAGTGGGCCATACACACAAGATATCATCGACATCAGTGGCGTATGCTAGATTGGCAAACAGTAAGAACAGTCTTAAGAAACTTGTGTAAGGAATCATTCTGAACCTTGTACCTCCCTTGTGATGCTTCCGGGGATCAATGGCCCTGCGGCCCGGTCACGTTATAGTTATCTAGCAGTTGAGATGGTCAGGAGTGCCCCTCCTGCCAAGGGTAACCCCATGTCTTAGCTCAGTCGATTAAGGCAGCGTCTGGGATGCTCTCGGACGCAGGTTCGAATCCTCGTCACGGCCCTTGTGGATTTGTTCTTCCCGCCTGCTTTTGATAATATTTACCATGTCATTATAGACGTGTTATAAAACATTTTGGGTCGCAATATTGAAACAGTATAATTAAAAAGGTAGTTAAGTTTTACATGCTAATTAATTCTTTATGTACATGACACGAGAGTTAGGGTGATAACATCCAGAGTGAGGGTGGTGTCACCGGTAGCCGCCTGAGACATCTCTGGGGTGAGGGGTAGTGGTTGTAGATGGTGGTAGTTGTGGTGAGAGAGACGGGGGGGGGGGGGTGTCCCATCATGAGATGGTTGCATGGTGGAGGATGATGACTAACTCTCACAAGTCAAGCCTGGCTTCGGGGCCGGGCTTGGGGAGTAGAAGACCTCCCAGAACCCCATCAAGCAGGTATCAAGTAGATGTAGTGGTGTCAAGGATGCGAGTATTAGCCCCGGGTTGGGTGGTGGTGGTGGAAGTGGCAGGAGTGAGTGTCGGCTTGGTATTGATCCTCATGCAACCGCTCACTGCCTGGCTCCCCCAAGTTCATGGTGAGCAAACTGCACTTAGAGAGAGAGTTGTAAAATATATGCTCCTAACTCATTCACGGAACCGCCTCATTCATCACAGCCTCGTAACTTACATGCCTAACTAACTGCAGATTTGCCCTCATTGTGCGTCTCCTGCTCTCACAACACCGACACAGTGGTCTTACTCGACTGTCTCCAGACGTCCATTGATGCTTTGTCTTACAAATTATTATTTATTCAATGCTTTTATATATAGAAACGCCTCATTTTCTTGGCACTAGCATCCGCATGTTTCACCTCAGGGTTGTTCTTCTGACACTAGCATACTCAACTCTGGGTTCTTCACATGACCCCAGCATCCTAAAGATTCATCTCTAAGTTCTTCAGCTGTAACTATCATCCTCATCTTTTATTTCTGGAGTCATCTGACCCATGCTGCGAGTCTTGGAACACAGACCTGTCTCCACCCACCGGTGGGTCAACCCAGACCTGTATTCACCCACCGGTGGGTCCTTCCTTTCCACACATTACAAATAAGTTACACTTGGAAAATATTAGAGAGACTAGTTGCAAATATGCACACGAAAATAATTCCATATGAGACCACGAGGCATGGCAGCATGTACAATATAGCAAGGACATATCTGACTTCTCACCGTGTTCTAGAGAGGACTTGATAAATAAGTTCAAACGATTAACCCTTCAGGCTGCGAGCTGCTACACCCAGCAGCCTGGGGGCCGAATTCATCAAGCACTTGTGCAAGTACTTGCTACATTGTCTCCCCGGCTTGGTGCCTGCCTTCTTTTGATAATTACTTACGCAAGTACTTGCGAACCTGTAGATCTTTCTCAATCATGGGCGACTTTGGTTACATTCATTAAACAGTTTACGAGCATCGAGACTTCCCAATCATATGTTGTTACATGTTACAAGCAGCCGCCTCCTAGTGCTCCGGAGCTCACAATATGTTTATTAAACGTAAACAAAGCCGCCAAAGATTGAGAAAAGATGCACAGGTTCTTAACTGCATTATAAATCCGGCCCTTGGTTGACTAGACCACAAACCTTGGGGGGGGGGGGGCCTAGTCAGAGACCGGGCCGCGAGAACGTTGATTCCCGGAACCAACAGGTAGGCAGGTATATAGCACGCATAGGCACGATAAAGCAGTTAGGGGCTATTCATGCCCGTGCAACCTAGATGGCTTAATCTTCATCAATCGATAAAACACCTAAATTATTGCGACCGTCACTCATATACAGCCCCGCTCCTGTGTCAGGTAAGACCACTACGGGCTCACCATAGCCCGTGCTACTTTGAACTTTTGTTCCGAGTACAGTACCTGAATCTAAACAGCAGCAGCAACATTTGGGACCGTCTCCAATCTCTCAAAATGTAATATCTGGAAAGGACACGAGGGAGGTATCAAGTAATATTATATATACATGGAAGATTCTGGGGGGCCAGGTCCCAAATTTGAACAGTAGAATTACAACATACTGGAGCGAGAGATATGATAGTAAATGCAGAATAGAGGCAGCAAAGAATAAACTAAAGGTTACACTGTACAATACAATACAATACAATTTTATTTAGGTAAGGTACATACATACAATAAATATTTACAAGGATTGTTTGACTTATAGGTAGAGCTAGTACATACAATGCCTAAAGCCACTATTACGCAAAGCGTTTCGGGCATTCGGGCTGTAAGATCAAAGTCGTCATTTCCAACACGTGAGAATGTGTTGATTTATACGAAAGCACTCAACTCATTTCTTGTTCTCTTTCTATATATATAATATATATATTATTTATTTGTCAAAGTGATAAACGTCTTGTATTTTTCTTTTTAGGTAAGTCATCGCTTGAATGATTGGGAGAAAACTTGAGGTCTTGTGTAAGAAAACGTGGCTTTAAGGTGAGACTTAACCTTAAATCCCGAATGGTGGTGTACTCCGGTGTTGACACATGACAGTGTTTTTGAGGTAAGTTGTAGTATCATAACTATGTCTCATTAGACACTAAAAGGTTTCCTACATGGTGGGACAGCTTGGTAATATAGCAGTGAGTAGAGCTTTATGGTTACATGTTGAGTGGTGACCAGTTTGGTGATAGAGGCCTAGTGGCACATTAGTATAGAGCAGCGAGCACCAGCGACATACTGGGTGGGTGCGGGGTATATAATAAGAAAACTATCAAATCATTTGTGGCTATAGGTACCCCAGATGTAAATGTCAAACTATGTAACCTTCGTAATGTGTTGGGTAGCTTTATACATGAAAGATATTAGTACAAAAAGAGCTTTAGGGGGGTTCAGAACCTGAGCCCATTGTGGGACTGTAACCTCTCTGCCACTCACACAACCATGGTTATGGGGTTGTTAATGAACAAATTAACCAATTTAACCCAATTGGTGGAAAGTAGCAGTTGAGGCTACTCGTCGGGGACTATCTATGGGGCTAATTAGTCCTGATGCACAGTATCAGGTTAATTTAATTTAGCTGAACTGGGTTAATTTTATTGCCGATAGTCCAGAGAATCGCACATCTGGCAGTGCTGTATGTGGCTTTTTTTTTTTTTTACCTAAATGTGCTTACTGCGTCGAGTTAAGCTCCCAGCCCCGCCTTCAGAACAGTTCTTAGATTAATGCAGTAGCTCATTTCTCACGCCTTTCTCATACATACATTTACGACTTTGAATCGAATTACCTTCAATGACGTTTGCGTCTAAAGTATTCCGCATATTGACAGCTCTAACACTGATATACGCCAGTAATAGTTGGATCACGTTAGTGTGGGACATGATAAGTTCCTGAGGGGGGGGGGGGTTAGTGTCAGGGCAGGATGTGGTCCTTATAGGCTGGCTGTTGAGGGTCATATTTAGGTTTAGGCTTGACTTAGAGGTAGGGAGAGACATGATACGCCTGTGCGTATCATGTCTCAAGTATCAAGTATCTCAAGTATCATTCCCGACTCTGTGACAACTGTAATGATTTTAAAATCATTGGTTAATATAAATTTTAAATCTTTGGGTATGCCGTTTATAACTTCAGATATTACAATTTATTTTATAATTATGACTTTCTAATTGGTAAGATAATTTACTGTAAATTCGTGTAAACTATACCAACTATAAATATACACACATTTGTGAATAAAGATTTTTCAATTTCACTGAAAGGTGGATATAAGGGGTAAAAGTTGGGTATAAGGGCATGATGGGCTGTTATAAGGCGGTGGGATAAGGGTCTAGGTCTGGTATTAGGGTGTTGTCTGTTGATAAAACGACTAGAAGTGTTGTTATAGTGTTATAGAATAGTGATATTGCAGGAGAGGGAAGGGAAGGAGAAGAGGGCGGAGGAAGGGTGAGAGAGAGAGAGAGAGAGAGAGAGAGAGAGAGAGAGAGAGAGAGAGAGAGAGAGAGAGAGAGAGAGAGAGAGAGAGAGAGAGAGAGAGAGCGAGCCATGGAGGAGATGAAAAGGGTGACCTTGGTAACTGGATGAGAAGAGAGAGAGAGAGAGGGGCTACGCTGGGCTGAATTGATCGTCGGGGTCACCAATTACAATCATGGGAGGCGTGCTGGGCCGACCTTCACCACCCACTGGAGAATGGTAGGTGGGGCCCATTACCAGGATGGAACAAGAGAATAACGGGCCAGGAAGAGGAGAATAACGGATCAAGAAGAGGAGAATAACGGGTTAGGAGGAGCAGGAAGATTGAAAGAGGAAGAGCAGTTACTCAAAAGAAAGGTTAGGATATACTTTAATTAAGAGTGAGTCGTCGCCTGGGTGTAGAATGTTGCAACAATGTTGCAAGAATGTTGCTAGAATGTTAGAAGATACCAGTCGAGGATATATTGCCCCAACAAACGTGGATGTTGTCAAGAGGCAAATGGATAAATTCCTGGTGAAAGTGCAGGATTGTTGTGCGTATATATTGTCCTGGTCGCTAGAAGCAACAGTCTAACAGAACAAGTTTTCACCAAACATGCCTGGGCCCAGGCGGGGCTTGCAAAGTAGAACTCTGGAAACTGACTACAGGTTAGCTACAGGCAGACTTAGCTGCCTGTAGAATTCATTGCCGAGTTCAATGAATTCTAAAACCATCTTCAAAACGGCCAATCGCGAGTTCCTATTTGGCTGTTTTTCCTTCAATGTTTTGCTTGTTTACCGTTGGTTAAGTGCTGTGTTTAGTAATTGAGTGGTTGAGAGGGAATGGTTGTTTGTTGCTTGATGATTGGGTGTAGAGGTTGTAGTGTACATTGTGTAAATCAAGTGTGTTGTTACCTGGTTGATGGGGTTCTGGGAGTTCTTCTACTCCCCAAACCATCCATCCAAACCAAACCATCTCCCCAAACTTGTGTGCATCCTAGTTGTATACACCTCGCTGTGTTTGTCATCTGCTAGCAAGGATTTCCAATGTAACTCAAGAAACTAGTGACAACTGGAAGCATTAAACTATTCCTTACAAAGTGCCGAAGGAAACAACCAGGAAGATATAGGTAGAGATCTCCCTCAGAAAAACTTTTCACCGGATGATGACTATGGGTTTAGAGGGCAAAAACGCATGACTGCTTTACTGACGATACGAACCTACAACAATAATGCGACAGGAGAAAGAAGGTTGGACTGGCTTCATTTTCCTAGACTTGCAGAAGGCACTTGAACTGGTCCTCGCGAAAGAGAGATGCGTAAGCTGAGGTAATACGCTTAACTGGGTAATGGAATATCTGACACACAACCACCCATTACCACTACCCACATCTCAACACCCCCCTACCACCCCCTACACTCTGCACCTCACCACCCCGTCATCTTCCACACTGTAACACTCACGAGGGCATGTCTGGCACTCATTAGTTTTATGTGTATATAATTGATGGCAAGATATGAGGGATGTGGTGTCACGTGACCTTGGCAGCAGCAGGATGGGGCCTCGGGCCGGCGGTGGTCATGTCGGCCGCCATTGTTGGACCATTAACCTACATGGCCCTCATTGGTCGTTACGTCGCCCACCCCCACACTCCTGCCGCCTGTTGCTCGTTATCCCTTGGTGGCACCCTTGCTCGTACACTGACGTCACCTTTACTCGTACAGTGACGTCATCGTTGTTCTCGTCTTGTAGAGTGACGTCGCCCGTGTTCTGATCTTGTAGTGACGTCAGCCGTGTTGTGGTGGTGTGGGGCGAGGGCGGGACTCCGGCAAGTGTGTGAGGAACTATACCAAGTGTATAGTTCCCTGAGTGGTAGCGAGGCTGTCGTGGAGGCGTATACCACATAGTTGAGATGTGCACCAACCAGCCTCCTGCCACCCTGCTCCTCCAACACACCAGCACTGGGGACATGACTACAACATACAAGATACTGAGGGGGAATAGACAAGGTTGACAAGGACAGCCTATTACAATTTGAGCAGGAATCAGAAATAAGTCAATAGACTAGTGGAGGATGGCCGTCTGCTCCTGTAAACACACATTTATTTAAGTTGACCTAAATCACGAATAGCCAATTTAAATCGTACTGCAATTTATGCTTGTAGGTTCTTGGAAATGATTGATCGTCCAGTCATGGGGGTACCTGTTTCATAGCAGGATACCCCCATGTCTGATAGCGTTGATGGTTAGACGTCCCGTGTGTGGAGAAGGATGGCTGTGATTCACCCTCTCACCCCCACCCTTCTCCCCCACCATACCCCACCACACCCCCCTCCCCCACCACTCCCCAGCCTTGCTCACCCCCATCAGCTTCCTTCCGCACCACTCAGACACCTGGTAATTGTCCTCACTTGGCTCCCTCTGCGTGAAGGCCATCCTGGGTTTTGTCCAGTCTCTTGTGTTCTGTACTGGAGGGATACCCGGTGGTGCCCGGGGTACTCTCCCCCTCCCCCCACACACCCACATTCAAGCCCCCTCTTCTTCCACATCGCTCCCCTCTTCCCTTTCCCCCTTTTATCTTCCAAGCATTACTGCCCCCTCCCCCGTCTCCTCCACTTCTCTCCCCCTCTTCTTTCCCTATCTCCCCGCTTCTCGTCCCCTCTTTTTTTCTCTATTTTCTCCCCCCTTCTCATCCCTATTCCCCCTATCTTTCTTTCTCTCCCCTTTTTTCCTCTTGTCTCTGATTCCCCCTCTTCTTCCCGTCTGGTCTCTGTCCTCGAACAACAAGACACACACACACACAGACTTCAATCACGGAAGGATAGACTGGAAAAAACAAGGAGCCACACGGAGGTGACGAAACATGGAAAGCTAAACTGTTGGAGGTGGCGACAAGAAACTTTTAAGCCAGCACGTCAGGGGACCCACGGGAATGAGAGGCAACGATGAACCAGCGAGACTCGACCTAGTCTTCACCCTGCAACCCGTTCTCGCAAATTCGTAAAGTCAATATTGACTTATTAACTACGTGCATAGGTGATATACTAAACATAATAGATACCCTTAAAAAGATTCATAGAAAACACCGACCTTACCTAACCTTGTTAGTATCTTAAGATAAGCATCTTATTGCTTCGTAATTACAATTATTACTTAACCTATAATAGGTATATGTTAAGTAATAATTGTAATTACGAAGCAATAAGATGCTTATCTTAAGATACTAACAAGGTTAGGTAAGGTCGGTGTTTTCTATGAATCTTTTTAAGGGTATCTATTATGTTAAGTATGTCACCTATGCACATATTTAATAAGTCAATATTGACTTATTAAATTTGCGAGAACGGGTTGCACCCTGAGCGACTCCGGCATAAGGGAAATCGGTTTCGAAGTCCCCGTGGGAATGAGTGATCACAGTGTACTGATGTTAGAGTACCTGGTCGAAGTAGGGACCTGGTCGAAAGTACCTGGCGAAGTACCTGGTCGAAATTAAGGTACTCAAGGAAGGGCGCAGAAAACAAAAGGCCGGCATTCAGGAAGAGAAACTATGAGGAGATAAGGAAATTTCTAAGATATAGCTTGTGAAACAGAGCTCAGAGGAAAGACGGCCCAAGACATGATGGACTACATCACGCAGTACTATATACTAAGGCTTCTGTTCTTACTGGAATAGTGAGGCGTGAGTATGAGGCATGGGTGGAAGAGAGAGTATGAGGCGGGTGTGTAGGAGCGTGTAAAGGAAGGCATGTCAACAGGTGTGAGAGTAGCGTAATGAGGAAGGTTTGGTAGTGGGGTCAGTGGAAGCTTCCAGCGGAGGAGAGGAGGGGCGGGATGGAGGGTATGGCCCAGAGGCCCAGACTGAGGTGGGTGAGGCGGCCACACCCTCACCCGTCTGGTCGGTGGCCATCCTCTCGCGCATGCGCCTCAGTCTGACTCCTCCCTCCACGTGACAGGCCCCTCCCACCACATGACAGGCCCCTCCCACCACATGACAGGCCCCTCCCACCACATGTCAGGCCCCTCCCACCACATGTCAGGCCCCTCCCACCACATGTCAGGCCCCTCCCACCACATGTCAGGCCCCTCCCACCACATGTCAGGCCCCTCCCACCACATGTCAGGCCCCTCCCACCACATGTCAGGCTCCTCCCACCACATGTCAGGCCCCTCCCACCACATGACAGGCCCCTCCCACCACATGACAGGCCCCTCCCATCACATTACTGACCCCTTCCACTACGTGACAAGAGGGCTTGGACAAAGTATGGTTCAACAAATGGCTGCTAGAATTTAACTCAAGTAAATGTAAAGTAATGAAGTTAGGTGGCTGGAGCAGGAGGCTAGACACAAGATACCAAAACGGCAGATGAAATCCACCAAGAAACTGACAGAGAGAGAAAGATCTAGTTTATATCACACCGAACCTGTCTTCTGTCTTTGTATGCTGATGAAATCTAACATTCAGGCCAATAAATTAGACCCGTCTATTTAGAGACTTGAACTTCAGTGATGGTTATTTTTTTCTGTAGCTAGAATGCTTGTTCGAATTAGCCACATGTGTAATGATTTTATAAGTCCCCTACAATTATACGTTCTATAATCTATCATAAATTATACAGTATAATTGTTATTATTTAGACAAGAGATAACTTTCTCTTGTGTAAATAATGTGTTGTAATTCAGTTTTAAACTAGATTGATTTTTAATTGAGAATGGTGTACTTGTCTTCATGATAAATGTGTCAGTGTGTGTGTATATATATACAGCTTTCTCCGACCACTTAACCCTATGCGAGAGGCTAAATAAACTTCTTAATGAACTATTCACTTTAGAAAATACAAACCACAATAGCCTTGGTAATCACATTTCATTCACTTGGAGATTCGAACTCGGGTCTCAAAAGTATACGAAACTGGTGTCTCGCCATGTGAACATTTATGAGCCAGCTCCTCCCTGGCCCTACCGGCCACTTGGGCTGGACGGTAGAGCGACGGTCTCGCTTCACGCAGGTCCGCGTTCAATCCCCGACCATCCAAGTGGTTGGCTAATACTCACCTGTTAATTGTTCTTGTATTGCAGGTAAGGCAACATGTGTGACCCAGACCCCGTTAATGTGGACGCTGTTTGAAGGTGAGTTGACCCCGTTATTGTGGACGCTGTTTGAAGGTGAGTTGACCCCGTTATTATGGACGCTGTTTGAAGACGGGCTATTATGGCCCCCTGACGCCAATTTGACCCCATTAAGGTAGACGCTGAAGGGAAGGCAGTTGGGACAGACATTGTGTGTACTCACCTAGATGTTTTCACTTAGTTGTGCTTTCATGGTCGAGTTAGGTTCATGAGCCCAGTCTTTCGACCATCCGTAGTTTAATTTAAAGACTTTTTCACTCGCTTATCTTATAATAACATTTTACACTGGTGGAGGAGCCTGCATGATCCCATGATAGTGGTGGTGGAGCCTTCACAAATGCCACAGTAATTAGTTGGGTCACGAGGTGACTGTGAACTGTGGCTGCCGTGAACTGGTTGCCATGGGGATCGCCAACAGTCAAACAGGAGCCAGTCTGAAACCTGTTCTCTTATAAATAACGTCGCTTTTGGCCGTTTACCCGTATGGCCGAAAGTGGACGTAATTTGAAAATGGAAAAACAAATTAAAAAAATTTTGGGATTTTCAACAACAGTAAGTTAAGGGTCCTCTGATAGGTTAGGTGGGCAGGAAATTCTCATAAAGTTTCAAAACGTTATGAAAAACGTTAATTGAAAGTTTCCTCTCCTAACCTTACCGAGTAAGCCGGACGACTCCAACAGAAAACGGAACAGTACGTCACTTTTGTGAGTCGATTTCGTGTCAAATTACGTCCAAATTTGACCTATCGCGCATACGAGCGAAAAGCGACGTTATTTTTAAGAGGACGGATTGGCTAGTCAGCGACACTAACGACTGGACGACAGGCACACTGCATCCTCCCGAAGGGCACCGTGGTCCTTCCGGTCTTAAAGCAATAAACGCAACCTTTTTGGCTCAGTCACAGCCTGTTTGAACGGAAGTAACATGCATAAATGCAATTTAAATAAAAACAAGGGAATGCTACCCTTGGCACTCAACACCCAGTGGTGAGAGTACTTAATAAGGGTTTAAAACAGAGTCGCAACTTTGTGTTCCTCTGAATTATGTTGTCAGACGATGAATTGGCAACATCTTGGGGAAACACGGCATTCCTCCTCCTCTTCCTACTGAACCCATTACATTTTTTACACAGTCAAATCTGGCTTAAAAATTGTGGGGGTTTAGGGATCATAAAAAGACCGTAATGTTGATGGTTCTTGATACTAACGATTACCGGCCCCTCTAGGTGTAGGTTAGGTAGTCTAGGTCTAGGTTAGGACGCTTCTAGTTAGGCTAAACCACTATACATTTTTTACGGAGAGGGGAGCGAGAGACCGGGTTGTTGAGGCAGGCAGCTGGCAACCCATGACTCTGCGTTTTCTATGATGGGCGGACATGCGAGGCTCGTTTTCTAAGGCTATATTAGGCGCGTCGGTGTTGTGTGAGGAGCATTAGTTATATATACGCATAAACCTGACCTTAATGGAGCCAACCCCGGAAGCGTTTGAGCAGTATGACCGTTGTACTTTAAAAGTGTGTGTGTGTGTGTCTCTCTCTCTCTGTCTCGCTGTCTCTGTCTGTCTCTGTCTGTGCCCAGCAGGTGGTAGGGAGACGGTACTAAACCATCTTCACTAACCTATTTTGGGGTATTTGCTTCATTATTAACCACTCTCTCCTACATATATAATGACTGTGTGAGAGTGAGCGAGCTCTCAGCATTTAAAATTTTAAAATTTTGCCCCGAGGGGCGAGTTTATTGGGCAGCGCCACTCATCTTGTGAGTGAACATACCGCCATAGCAGAATGTACAACACTCCCCAATAGGAAGAAAACCCGCTGGGTTGTTCATCCTGTCACTTGTACCCAGACACAGCTGGGACTTGCTTAACTGTCTCAAGTGAACAGCTCCTCAAACAAGAAGATTAACATTTATCAACCCTTAAAAGCTTACGTTATCTTGCGGGTGCAAAATGGGGAAATCTTTTAAGAACAGTATCAATATTTGACAAATAGTGTTTTCCTAACTCAAACAATGTGGGGTTTATTATTCTACAGTTATTCCTAATGTCTCTCAGGTGTTCACATTCACGTAGATAGTGGTCAAGGCGGTGTCCATCACTCTCACCACAGATTCTGCAACTTCGCTGATCAACTGTTGTTTCCATTCCAAATCTCCATGGATATTTGTATCCAAGACGGATTCTCGCTATTACAGATTCTCTCACTCGTCGTCCTCCTCTTCGGCCATACTGATTGGGATTGCCAGCTGCAACCATGTTGTACCATCGTACAGATTCACTGGTTTGTGCTTCTATCCTCCTTTCCTCAGTTACCTTGTCACGGTGATGTTGCCTGATAATACCTCTAATTTGTAGTTGAGTCTTGGGTATGAAGTATTCAATATGGTCTCCTTCAGCGCCTTCAGCAGCCAGCACATCTGCTCGTTCATTCCCACATATTCCAACATGGGAGGGGATCCACAGAAACTTGATGACTCTTCCCTGATTGGTAAGTACTCTCACAGCTCTCTTGATTTCAGCGACTATTGCAAGATTTTCTGCCTGATTTTTACTTAGGCTTTGCAGTGCTGCTTTTGAATCGGTGCAAATCACTGCACCATTAGTGTTCCGTTCAAGAAACCTTAACGCCATAACAATGGCAGTTAGCTCTGCTTGCGTTGAAGAGGCATAGTTCTCAATACGTGCTTTTTCTTCATTTCTGCGTTGGAAGGTATTATCCTTGATTACCGTGTATGCTGCACCAGCCCTGCCATTGATAGGATTAGATGACCCGTCAGTGTAGATTTGATCTAGTTCATCTCCGGCTTCTTTATAAATGTCCTCGAGATACTTGTGCCTCATTTCTTGTGGTATCATGTTGGATTTTTTCATTGCCATTTCATTGATGATGATCTTGCATGAGTCATCCTCCCAGGGAGGTAACCTCTCTACAGGCAGGAGCTCACGGGCTTGCTCAAGCAGGTGAAGCTCTTCAAGGTAGCAGACTGCTCTGTGATGCCATTTTTTGCTTCTCCTGTTTCCCCCTGAAAGTAGCACAGAGCTCAGTTTTTTCTTGGCAATATCATTGTAATGGGGATCTCTGGCTATCCTAATTGCAAGCTTAGCATTCAGCTCCTGAATTCTGTTTTTAATACTGGGAAGGGACAACTCCTCTCGTAGATTAGACGTTTTGGCAGTTCTTGGGACTCCAAGAATGATTGTCATGGCTTCATTTTGAATGCTTTCAAGCCTTTTCATATCGGTTTGGGAGTAGGTGCACAGTACTGGTGCGGCATAGTCTATGACGGAGCGCACATAGGCTGTGTACATCATTTTGAGCACGGCAATTGAGGCTCCATGTCCATTCCAGGTCATAGCTTTCAGCATGTGTTGCATTATACTACAAGGTGATGTATTCGTAACAAGGAAGGACTAACCATAGCACATAATATACGAGGATGCTGTCATACAGAGATACAGAGGACCAATTAGATAAGTTCTTCCAAGAAGTAGCGGATCAACCGGGCTGTAGTGGATATGTGGGGCTGGGGGCCGCTCCAAGTAACAGCCTGTTGGACCAAGCTCTCACAAGTTGAGCCTAGCCAGTTGTCATAAAAGTAACGCACTAATTTGCCCAACCCTACCCTAACCGATGGACCCACACATAGAAAACGTGGTTGTTTGCGAGCTATTATGATTTGTAGTACATCATATTTGGGCCTTTAGGGATTTTTGACTACAAAATGAGGCATTATTCTCGAGAGAAGAGGTAGATTTGTTGTTGTTGTTTTTAGAGTTAGCAACTCAGAACGAAATGTCCATGTAGCACGGGCTATGGCGAGCCTGTAAAGGAGAGGTAGAATGTGAGGTGGTCTTAAGTGTAGTGCAACTACCTCACTGTGCTGGAGTAGAGGCAGGTGTGTTAGTGCTCGTACCTGTCCACCTCACCTTCTTCCACTCACAAACTTCTGCAGATACAAGTAATCCAATCTTGCACTTGGGTGAGTGTATGTTCACTACGTCAGTTGACAGCACTCTTATACAACACTGTTGGTGTCGGGTGGCCGACCCGTTCTCAGGCTATGTTCATTCCATCCAGCGGCCGACCCCAAACAAGCATTCATCAATTTTAACATGCTCTACAAATGGGAATTTTCTCAAATATAAATTAATATTAGTATACTTTGCATATTTATTCACTGGTTAGGTTAGGTGTTTAGGTTCCTTTGGCGATTATTTGTATTTGTAGTACGTGGGTGAAGCATTTACAGCGTTGTGGTTCGAACAAAGGTTGTCAGTGAAGCACTTGTTCCGGAAGTGTTCGAACATCATCACTTGTGAGTCGTGTGTAAAGTTGTCAGTCCGTCCTCCAAACAAAGACCCAAAAGTGATTCCATGCTCCCGCCAAACCCCCTGTTTATGAATGAAAAACGGTTTACACACGACTCAAGTGTTGACGTTCGAACACTTCCGGAACATGTGCTTCACTGACGAATTTTGTTCGAACCACAACGCTGTAAATGCTTCACCCACGAACTACAAATACAAATAATCGCCAAAGGAACCTAAACACCTAACCTAACCTAACCTATATATGCACAATATGCTAATATATTATAATATTAATTTATATTTGAGACAATTCCCGTCTTTAATGAACAGCATGTAAAAATATATGAATACGTGTGTGGGGTCGACTGCTGGATGGAATGGAGTCGAGGACGGGTTGAAAGTTGTATTCCTTCACAAACAAGGGGGTTTCGCATGTGAATACAATCACTTTTGGACTTTGTGATGACGGGCTGCGGTTAGCAGGCAATTAGTTCAGGGGTAGTGTGACGGTACTAAACCATTCTGCACTAACCTATTTTTGGGGGAGTTGCTACATTATTAACCGCTCTCTCCTATATACAGCACTAAGTAAAGACGGGTAAATTGACCATCACGACCTGCGCTCTCTCCTTGCCTTAATGTTTGTGAAGAGTGGAACACAGCCGGTTGATTGATAAAGAATTGATAAAGGCAGCGCGAAACAGCTTCCAAAATTAGCATTTAAGGTTATTGGGTTAAATGCTTCACTCTCCATCATTTAGATTTCCTCCGTTGTTGAGGCGGGAGGTGCTCGTTCAACCCGTCCTCTTACAAATTACGTCGCGTTACGCTCGTATGTCCGCTCGGGCTAAAAAAAAGGACGTAATTCAAAACGAAATCGGCTCACGAAAGTAACGTACTTTCCCGTTTTCTGTTTTGGGTCCTCTGGCTTAGGCTGTTAGGTTAGGAGAGGAAACTTTCAATTAACGGTTTTCATGACGTTTTGAAACCTTAGGAGAACTTCCTGCCCTCCTAACCTGCCAGAGGACCCCTTGCTGTTTTAGAAAAAAGTTGAAAATATTATTTTCAACTATTTTTCATTTTCAAATTACGGCTTTTTTGGCCGTAGCGCATACGAGCGAAAAGCGACGTAATTTGTAAGAGGATGGGTTGGCTTGTTCGTGCCACTGAGCTCGTAGTCCACAACGGGCTCTCCATAGCCCGTGCTACTTGGAACTTTTTGTTCTAAGTAACGAATCTTAAACAATAACAAAGCACTCTGGATACCTTGAGGTGAGGCATCGTAGCAAGGCGAGAAAGACAGGCCAGTGTCCAGCGCTGTGTGTAGCTGGTTCAGTCTCCAACTTACACTTGGAGTTCCTGCTAGTGTATTATGTACACTGAACCAAAGCGTATTCCCGTGGATGTTATGGACAAAATTTGGACTTGTATACAACAACAACAACAACAATACGTTTTATACCATTAGAATTTTAAAAGGCTTCACAGAAATTAAAAGACTGACCATAAAGCTAACCCCACCCAGGCCTAAATGTGAAATTATATAACTAAAAATGCATATTTTAGAGTAAATTTAGTACACACACACATTATGCTAGACCTAGGAAAGGCTTGGTTGTTGCCTTCGTAGTCGGACCCTCTACAACACCAGTTGTACAACGCGTGTACTTGTAGGTACAACACTTCACATAATACACCCACAGTCAGTACAACAACTGTTATTCTTGGACGACAGTCTGGAACAGATAATATAGGAAGCCGTTTGAAAATGAGGGAAAGATGGGAAGGCCGATGAAGCTTCCTTCCTTCCCTCCCGCCTTGGTTAAAGGATGGTTTCATGTGTAATGACCAAACCACACATCAGACAGTGAAGAAACGACGACGTTTCGGTCCGTCCTGGACCATTATCAAGTGGTGTGTCACACCTTCAGCCACGTTATTGTGACTCGTCGTCTACATGTGGTTCAGGGGAGAGCTTACCAATAGTTCAATACCTCTCAATACTTCCCTGAGAGTGACTATGGGGAAGTGAGGTCTAGTGCTTCACCTTCCTCCCGATAGTCACCACATTTAGTCAAGCAAGTCCTGGGTTTGTGTACGATGGTTTCCCGTGTATAATGGAGGATCATTAAACGGAAGGAGGTAAAAACAGCGAGCGAGATGAAGGACGCGAGTGTTGAGCGTGGCGCTGTCATTGTTGCTGAATCACTGATGGCGGGATGGTTGTGAGGACCCCTGGTCGAGGACCCCTGGTCGAGGACCCGTGGTTGAGGGCCAGGCGGGCTAGTTGAGGACCCTTGGTTGAGGACCCCTGGGTGTGGACCACTGGTTGAGGCAAGATAATCACCTGTGGTACACCACACCTCGTACTGGTCCCCCCAGGGTCTGTGGCTGGTGTCCAAGGCTGTTGGTGGACTCTGCTGGCTGCAGGATCTTCCTCCTGACTGCTGCCGGCGGCTGCTGTGCTCCTTGCTGTTCATAGCATAAAGATCAATACTGTATAGGCCTGTTGGGCCTGCGGGCCACTGCAAGCAACAGCCTGTTAGACCAAGTTATGACAAGTCGAGCCTAGCCCCAGGCCAGGCTCAGGGAGTAGAAGAACTCCCGAAACTCTCTCCAGGTATGTTCCAGGCCCATGTAAGGGAAGTCACATATATCCACCCAAATTCATTCAACAACCCTGCTTCCAAACCAATATTTACCCAGGTCTTTCCTGGATTAAAATATCTCCAATAACTGTAAATGGATTAAGGTAGATGGGTGTTATGTAGGCAGTGGGGGGTGGGGGGCGGATAAAGCGGTGGGGAGTAGGTGGGCAATAGTGGGTGGAGCAGCAGGTGGCGGGGAAAGTGGTGCTTACCTATTAATACCCTTCCTACCAGCCTTGTTGTACATGTTGCAGTATAACTTAACTAGTCTTGACGGTCGAATTATACATGTCGAATCTGGTCTTAAAGTTGTGGATGGTGGCTTCTACAACTTCTTCCCTCGGTGCATTCCACCTGGTGACCACCCTGACAGGCTACCAATATTTCCTTACATTCCTTCGGCTTATTTGCGTTTTCAGCTTCCACCTGTGTCCTCTTGTCCTACTTTTTTCTCATTGTTAAGAGGCAATCCTTGTCCACCTTATCCATTCCTCTCATCTTGTATGTTGTGATTATTTCCCCTCTAGGGTTGTGAGATTTAGCTCCATTAGCCGATCTTCGTAGCATAACCATCGTAGCTCTGGCACCGATCTTGTTGCAAATCTTTGTACCTCATAATTTTTGGTATGTATTATGCTCCTATGCCCCTGTTACCTAGCAGTAAAGTAGGTACCTGGGTGTTAGTCAGCTGTCACGGGCTGCTTCCTGGGGGTTGAGGCCTGGTCGAGGACCGAGCCGCGGGGACACTAAAAAGCCCCGAAATCATCTCAAGATAACCTCAAGATAAGTGTCCCTTTTGTGGGCGTATGTGGCAGCATCTGCAAGCCCAGGTGTTGGAGAATAGCAACTGTAGTTGTTGCAACAATGTTGGAGTAATTGCCAGCGTCAACAATCCTACGAGATGTTGTGCCGTCAACCCTCATGGTATGAGGTGGAGGTTTATGAGGGCGAGGTCTTCATGAGTTGTCAGAGCGTGTTCCAGTCTTCTGTTGTGACTTGCAAGTACATTTGACTAGTGCATACAAATGGTGAGTGATCCTCCGGCAGCCTTGGGACCTGCGGGTTGCATTGTTGCTTGCCTATTGATCTGTGTAAGCAAAATCGTTGTCAAATGGCCTCAAACTGCTTAGCAACATTCTAAAACTATATTTTTGGCTTTTAAATTGAGCGTAAACATAATTTTTCTAGTTGCAATTTTGTAAGTAATTTATACAATAATACGTTGTATTAGTGGCTTGGAATGTATGTTAAATGTAGTCATTTTCACCGTTCATTATGGTGCGCCTGCGCAGTACTCTTGTCAATATCATCCCTTTATATAGGCGAATGATTATCATGCACAACCCAGCACCGCCTTGGCATGATGGCATCTCTGACCAGGGGAGAGGCTACGTCTTGTAGGTTACTAGGTGGAGAAGCAAGACCAGAGAGGCTGCGTCTTGTAGGTTACTAGGTGGAGAAGCAAGACCAGAGAGGCTGCGTCTTGTAGGTTACTAGGTGGGGAAGCAAGACCAGAGAGGCTGCGTCTTGTAGGTTACTAGGTGGGGAAGCAAGACCAGAGAGGCTGCGTCTTGTAGGTTACTAGGTGGAGAAGCAAGACCAGAGAGGCTGCGTCTTGTAGGTTACTAGGTGGAGAAGCAAGACCAGAGAGGCTGCGTCTTGTAGGTTACTAGGTGGGGAAGCAAGACCAGAGAGGCTGCGTCTTGTAGGTTACTAGGTGGGGAAGCAAGACCAGAGAGGCTGCGTCTTGTAGGTTACTAGGTGGGGAAGCAAGACCAGAGAGGCTGCGTCTTGTAGGTTACTAGGTGGGGAAGCAAGACCAGAGAGGCTGCGTCTTGTAGGTTACTAGGTGGAGAAGCAAGACCAGAGAGGCTGCGTCTTGTAGGTTACTAGGTGGAGAAGCAAGACCAGAGAGGCTGCGTCTTGTAGGTTACTAGGTGGAGAAGCAAGACCAGAGAGGCTGCGTCTTGTAGGTTACTAGGTGGAGAAGCAAGACCAGGGAGGCTGCGTCTTGTAGGTTACTAGGTGGAGAAGCAAGACCAGGGAGGCTGCGTCTTGTAGGTTACCAGTCACTGACCAACCCACTCCAGAGAATGGTCAATATATCTTGCCACAGAAATTAACTAAGGCAGTGGAATTATATACAGATTTTCAGAGAGCTGACTTTGAAAGCAGATAGTAGTAACACTCAGAAAATAATGTGATATTCAAATGAATGTTTTAACTGCTGAATAAAATAGATTTGATATTAGATTCCTGAATACATTGCATGGTTGGCATCTCGGAGCATGATACTGTTGACATGCTTGCAAAGACAGCTTGTAGCAGACCAGTAGTAGAAAATAATATAGGTGGTTCATAAGCAGTGGCAAAGAGAATATCCCCAAAACCCTAAAGCTGTGCCATGAGACATTGTGATGGATGCCATGTGGAGACTTGTATATGGAACTAGCAGAGTTAGTTCCATATACAAGTTATATATAGTTGAGCAAGAGTTCGGCAGTGTCATCTTACAGTGGCCAGAATAGGCCTGGGATGCTGATGTATTTAATAGCTTTCTCAGAACTGTCGAATACGTCATGTGTCAATTATTTTAAGAAGAAAACTTGCATTTCATTAAAGATTATTTTGTGGCATATCCCATATTGACTAACTTTCGACATCCTGGGTTGGGATATTCTGAACTCTGTAAATACTACCTGAATACTGGAACACTTGATACACTAGACCTGTACCCAGGATTTACTGTGCAATGCAACACTTGTGTTATATTATAACTTATCATATAACTTGAGCTGTAAAAATACTTGTAATCACCTTCTGTAGTTGAGTGCTCAGTAACTCGCTATGTAGGAGAACAGATCTCTAAACCTGTCTGTGTAGGACAGACGACAATTTTGATATGTTGGTTATCACTGTAAAAGTACTTCAGTCACCTTCTGTGTTGCAATGGTCCAGAGCTCACTAAGTACTGAACCAGCTGTACTTCCCTAACTGTACGGGGGAGTACACTCTGTACACTTACCTAACAGTGTCTACGGTAGAGTGAGGTCTAGCTCTTTATGACCCGCCTACTTGTCTTGTACGCGTTGGATTGCAACTTTTCTTTCAGTGCATTCCACTTTTGACTATTTGTACAGGGTACGTGTATTTCATTACGTGTTCGGAAAAAGGTCATTTGTGTTTCCACTTGTGTCCTCTTGTCATACTGTCTCTCAGTTCGGATAGGCAATCCTTCTCACCTTGTGTATTCTTCTAAGTATCGTGTATGTTGTGATCATGTCCCCTCTGTTCTCTAGGTTTGTGAGATTTTTTTTCATTAACCTGTCTTTGGTGCGTAACCCTCTCAGTTCTGGCACCAGTCTTGTTGCAAACCTTTGTACTTTTTCAGTTTGGGTATTATGTATTATTAATGGTGTGGATTCCATTCCGGTACTGCATATTCCAGTATTGGTTGAGTAAATGTTGTGTAGATTACCTTACCTTGAGGTGGTTTCGGGGCTTAGCGTCCCCGCGGCCCGGTCGTCGACCAGGCCTCCTGGTTGCTGGACTGGTCAACCAGGCTGTTGGACGCGGTTGCTCGCAGCAACCTGACGGAGCCTGACCTTGAAGGAGTCCAGATTTAGATTTCTAAACAACGTTCTTATATTTGCTAGCATCCCATTTGCTGCTGATGTTATCCTGTTTGTGTGATAATGGAATACTTGCCAGTGACACTGGGCTCTAATACCTTCTGTTTATCCCCCTTTTTTGAATATTGGGAACATGTTTGATCTTTTCCAGACGTCTGGGAAATTACCTGTTTTAGGCGTTTTATTGAAAATTCCAGTTGACGGTGAGTAAAGAATCTCTACAGTCTCCTTCAGGAGCCATGGTGATATTACGTGTGGTGGTTGTGGATGAGGGTGGTGGTGGAGGATGAGGGTGGTGGTGGTGGATGAGGGTGGTGGTAGCGGTGGATGAGGGTGGTGGTAGCGGTGGATGAAGGTGGTGGTGGGTGTGGAGATGCGTGAGCGCGTCGACCAGAGCGCTGTCAGTGTGGCTGTAACCGCCAACCGGTGAGCACGGGCGACGCTCTGCAGGTGCCGATGTGCGCGTCTCGCTCTCCCGCCTGGCGCTCTCTGGCGGGCCCCGAGTCGCCCTTATCCCGCCATGCCTTACTCCTCTAACCATTACCCGTCGTAATATAAAGAAAATTACAGAAACTAAAGTTATGATACGAGGCATATATATATATATGCGGTGACGACTATTGTTATGTGGTTGGTTTCCTGTGATTACCATGTGTGTTGTGTGTGTGTAAGAACCTTGGGTGTATGTGTGTGTGTCCTGGCCGCGTGTCAGTCATGGTGTGTGTGTACGTACACAAGTACCACATCCTGGCCTACACACACTCAATGAACGTGCTGTCAGTGCTTATGATAGCTCCTGCTATCATAGCTTATCGTTGTATCTATGATTACCGTGCAGATATAGTCTCCTCTCTAAGACTATATATTCGTCAATATCTGATATCCTTGTGCTATCTGTGTTCCATTGTTTGTAAAAGAGAGAGAGCTAACGTTGACTATATCGAGACACTGAGGCTTATCCGCCTCTTGATTATCATAATCTACAGCAAGTGTGAAAACGGGAACGATTTGATAAGACTCCAGAACGTACCGAAACGTTGGCATCTTCACCCGTGTGTCGTGCTAAACCAGTTGTATGTGAACTCAAGAGTTGTGTGGAGGAGAATGTTTGCCAGGTATGGTGAAGCAACAGGTAAGGCGCCGCTAGTGATCCCTGGACCAAGGAATACTGTGCACATTGTCGTGGACGCCGCGTCAGGTCTCTGGGGTTACAACTTGGGCTGCAGAGACTAGGATGAAAATACACTGATGGTGATTACAGGTGATGTATAGTTGCGGGTGTTGGAGGAGGAGCTGTGGCAGGTGTCGCCATGGTAACATTCTCTTGTCAAGGCCCATTGTGTCGTGTTGTGGGGCTGGTCCGTTGTGGCCAGTGTTGTGGGGCTGGTCCGTTGTGGCCAGTGTTGTGGGGCTGGTCCGTTGAGACCAGTCGTCCGTTGCAGGCTGGCGGCCACAAATCAGTACGTGCCCGCCCCGACCCCGCTATAGTGGTGTGTACGCCCGCCTGTACTCTTGGGGGTAACCAACTCTTCGCTACAGAGCTGCTCTGGGCTGCTGCTCTCCTGCGACGACTCCGCCCCAACAGTTGACCAGCAAATGTAGCAATCAACCTTTAGATTAAATTATTTATTTCGCCTTTCATTGATGGTTGTGAAGCCATAAGGGCGCTGGTTAACGTGTACGAATTGTCGCGCTCTCTGGTGGGAATTGTTTACTCACGTGAGAACTTTGAATAATAATGAAATTATTGTTCTAGTCATTTTATCATTTAATCTTAAATTCATTTTATCCTAGTCTTGTCGCAGGTAAATTACAGGTAGCTGTTAATGAGGTGTTAAAATGCTGCTTGGAGACAGTCCACGCAAACATGTTTTCTTGTGCATTCACCTAGTTGTGCTTGCGGGGGTTGAGCTCTGGCTCTTTGGTCCCGCCTCTCGACTGTCGAACAACTTGTGTACAGATTCCTGAGCCTACTGGGCTCTTCATATCTACATTTGAAACTGTGTATGGAGTCAGCCTCCACCACATCACTGCCTACTGCATTCCATTTGTTAACTATTCTGACACTAAAAAAGTTCTTTCTAATGTCCCTGTGGCTTATTGGGGTACTCAGTTTCCTCCTGTGTCCCCTTGTTCGCGTACTCCCCGTGTTAAACAGTTTATCCTTTTCAACCCTGTCAATTCCTCTGAGGATTTTGTAGGTAGTGATCATGTGTGTGTGTGTGTGTGTGTGTGTGTGTGTGTGTGTGTGTGTGTGTGTGTGTGTGTGTGTGTGTGTGTGTGTGTGTGTGTGTGTGTACTCACCTGATTGTGCATGCTGGGGTTAAGCTTCGCCTCTTTGGTCCCGCCTCTCAACTGTTACATAGGTTCTCCCGTATCACTAAAGTGCCTTTCCTGTCACTCCTATTTGCTGCTTCTACTTATGCACTTGTCAGTGACGAATTATTGTGCCAAAGACTTTCTGACAATCCATAAATATGCAGTCTGCCCATCATTCTCTTTCATGTCTTTCTTTTGTCACTTGGTCATAGAATTATATTAAACCCATGAGGCAAGATTTGCCATCCCTGAACCTGAGCTGGAGGTGTGTTACAAGTGTTGTAACACACCTCCAGATGTTCTACTAATTTTGTCATTCAATCTACTCTATTACCCTGCATGATATACAAATTAAGGACGCTGCCTGTCGTTCAGTGCCTCTCGTAGTTTTCATTACATATTGGGACTACATTAGCTGTCTCCCAACTTTTTGGTAATTCTCCTGTTACCACCCACTTATTATACATGATGATGAGTGGCAAGCATATTGCTTCTGCTGCCTCTTTTAACGTCCATGGTGAGATCCCGTCTGGGCCAACAGCCCTAACAAAGATGTGACAGAATGTGACGAAGGTCACATCATCTTCCAGCAGATGCTTCGTCACTTTACCACTGGTAATCTCATATTCCTCGAGTGGTGCCTGGTGCAATGTTTCCTCCTAGCTCAGGAACTTCTCTTTCCTCTTTTGTGAAAACTTGGGAATTTACTGTTGAAGTCCTCGAACTCCTTATCAGTCTCATTGAACCTGTCTCCCCCTTATCTTATTGTTATTACCTGTTTCTTCAGCAGTTTTGGTTTGGTATTTTTTTATTTGCTGTCATTTTCTACTATCTGCGTCCCATCTCATACTGAGGTACTCATTCCTGGCCCTCTGGTGTCTTCCTCTGCTCCCTGGTTATTTATCAATGCCCGTGTGCATAGTTGCTGCGCCACCTGACATAATTGATTAAACCATAGGTTCCTACATTGCATTATTTTTCCTTTTTGACTGGAACAAACTTGTTAGTTGCTGCCTGACACTTCTAGGTGATGTAGTCCACAAGTCAAGCCTGGCTTCGGGCCGGGCTGAGAAGAAAATAAGTCTGAGAGTCTGTGAGAGAAGTCTGAGAGAAGAACTCCCAGAACCCCATCAAGCAGGTATCAAGATATTAAGATGTTAAGCATTGCCAAATGGATAACCTCCCATGTGTAATATTTTTCATATATAGAAGGTGAATGCAAGCAGTGTTGTGACACTTGCGTAAGTTATAATTACATGGTGCGCAGATCTGTAAAAGCAAATGTCAGATGTTTTCCCACTAAGGATTCATTAGAACATGTTGTGCCCTCTGTAATTCTTGCGCTACCGCTCGCAGGATGAATATGAGAGTGTACAGTAAACTATCACTCGCTGACACTGTGAGGGACGCACTGAGCACCTACACTGTGAGGGACGCACTGAGCACCTAAACTGTGAGGGACGCACTGAGCACCTAAACTGTGAGGGACGCACTGAGCACCTACACTGTGAGGGACGCACTGAGCACCTACACTGTGAGGGACGCACTGAGCACCTACACTGTGAGGGGACGCACTGAGCACCTACACTGTGAGGGACGCACTGAGCACCTACACTGTGAGGGGACGCACTGAGCACCTACACTGTGAGGGACGCACTGAGCACCTACACTGTGAGGGACGCACTGAGCACCTACACTGTGAGGGACGCACCCCGTGATGGGACGCAGCCAGTACCTGCTCTGTGAACGACTCGAACCCAAGGAGGTATTGATGTAGATATCGGCTGGGAAGACCATGTTTGGTGCGTCCGGTCATATAGGTCGTGAAGGGTCATTAAGCCATCAATTTATGGTGTGTACCTGCTCTAGTTGATGTTGTATGAGGCCCCGTCTGGTGTAGTACTCTGGTGGGTGCGAGGGAGTATGAGGACATGGGTCTGGTGAGGTACTCTCTCCGCACATCTCCTGCGCCAGGTGAGTAAGACGGGCTCACCATAGGCCGTGCTGCTTCGAACTTTTTGTTCCAAGCGGCTGAATCTAAAACAGCAACATGGGATACTGTAGGCGGTGATAGGCCCGTGCGAGACAGCCAATGAAAAACTACTTTTAAGGTACACAAAAGTAGAAATAGGCAATTTGATCAATTCCTGTAGGAATTACCGGAGCAACCGGGTTGTAGTGGATATGTGGGTCTGCGGGCCGCTCCAAGCAACAGCCCGCAGTTATCACAGGTCGAGGCTGGCCCCAGGCCGGGCTCGAGGAGTAGAAGCACTCCTGAAATCCCCTCGAGGTAAGACCCAGGTAAGATGTGGTGGCGCCTGCAGGGAAGCGAGGATCACAGCAGCCAGACGCCTCGTGCTCCAGCACACTGTGTAAGACGTGTGTGGTGGCTCGCTTGACGCAAGCCGTCACGTCACCCTGGCTCGCTTGACGCAAGCCGTCACGTCACCCTGGCTCGCTTGACGCAAGCCGTCACGTCACCCTGGCTCGCTTGACGCAAGCCGTCACGTCACCCTGGCTCGCTTGACGCAAGCCGTCACGTCACCCTGGCTCGCTTGACGCAAGCCGTCACGTCACCCTGGCTCGCTTGACGCAAGCCGTCACGTCACCCTGGCTCGCTTGACGCAAGCCGTCACGTCACCCTGGCTCGCTTGACGCAAGCCGTCACGTCACCCTGGCTCGCTTGACGCAAGCCGTCACGTCACCCTGGCTCGCTTGACGCAAGCCGTCACGTCACCCTGGCTCGCTTGACGCAAGCCGTCACGTCACCCTGGCTCGCTTGACGCAAGCCGTCACGTCACCCTGGCTCGCTTGACGCAAGCCGTCACGTCACCCTGGCTCGCTTGACGCAACGCTCGACGTTACTGTGGCTCACTAGATGCCATGGGTCTGGCATCACGCTAGACGTAGTTACTCATGACGTCACGGTGGCATACTAGGAGCGACGTATTTTAACTAAATTTATCTGAGGGCCAGTCCCTTCAGTGGCCTCGACGAGGAGAGGAAGCCGGCGGCTTGTCATAGAATATGTCCCCCCCACTGGTCCTGATGATTTTATCTATTTGGATCTTGGAAATCAGCAGTTTTGGCATTTACGGCTTCGGCGGGTAGGCGGTTCTACGGGCTTATAACCCTGTGGGTGAAAAAGCATCTCCTGTTCTCAGTCCAACATTGTGGCTTGTTGAGCTTGAAACCGTTGCTCATTGTTTGTGTTACGTCAACCATTTGAAGAAGTTGTCTGGATCAATATCCTCCAAATTGTTCAGTGTTTCATAAGTTTGGATGAGATCAGCCCTGTCATGTCTGGTTTGTAGTGTTGTTAGCCCTGTTAGCCCTTACCTCCAAGGTAAGGTCCAAGGTAGGTAGGTAAGGTGGCCCTCAACAGTTCCTGGTATATGAGTAGACTTAATTCTGGAATGATTTTGTCGCATACTGTTGAACGTTCTCTCTAAAGAAGCTACGTCTTTCTGAAGCTGGGGTCTTCATGCCTGGATACAACAATCAAAGTAGTTACAGTAGTAGTAGTAGTTCGCTCCGGAGAGGTAAACGGTTAAATTAACTACCTTTTCCTGGCAATCAAAGTTACGTCTGACTATTCCTAGTCTTTGGTTGATCTATTTTACAGCAGCTCTCACTTGTTGTGCAACTTTCAGTGATTTGTGGTTTGTGACTCCAAGGTCCTTGTCTTCATCAATCTGGAACATGGTATTGTTGCTTGTTTGGTAGTTGGGACGCGGGTTGTTAGGCCCCACCTGCAAGGTCTTCCATTGGTCGAAATGAAAACACGGGAGAGATAGATACTTGTGGCTTGTAAAACACAGGAGAGAGAGAGATACTTGTGTGTTGATCCCTCCCTCTCTCTCTCTCTCTCTCTCTCTCTCTCTCTCTCTCTCTCTCTCTCTCTCTCTCTCTCTCTCTCTCTCTCTCTCTCTCTCTCTCTCTCTCTCTCTTCTTCTCTCTTCTTCTCTCTTCTTCTCTCTTCTTCTCTCTTCTTCTCTCTTCTTCTCTCTTCTTCCCTCTTCTTCCCTCTTTCTCACTCTCACTCACTCACTCACTCACTCACTCACTCACTCACTCACTCACTCACTCACTCACTCACACAAGAGAGAGGGATCCCAAATAACAACGCGGCCATAACAGGAGACAACTGCCTTGTGCTTCATGATTATCGTGGTTGTGATATCATGGCTGCCTGGACCAGTTATCATGTTGATATCTTGACAGTGTTGGAAAGATCTTGTCCACTTCATGTTCTTGACAGTGTTGTAAAGATCTTGTTCACTTCATGTTCTTGACTGTAATCTGAACATTCTCCGGCAAATCACTCTGCAAGTCACCGGGGCCTACAAGCCTTCTGTCATAGTAATTACCAGTAATTATCCGTGACCTTCGGTAACTATGGCGATCCGCCTCGATGGTCGGGTTCAATTGTTCAAGGTTATTGCCCGTTGTTCTTGCTGGCTACGGCGGAACGTTCTCCTCTTTGGCGTGAACATTCTATTATTTGTAAAAGAACATTTTCCTATTTGAATTAATACATCTATTTTTAATGGACAGTCTATTTCCTGTTTAAGGCAGGAATTGTTGTAGAACCGGTCCTTAAAGTATGTTGTATTTCGTTGTATATTCGATCAGCTGTTCATTTATTGTGTGTATTAATTAGTGTTTGACGCATGTCAGGTCCTGCCATGCGTGTGTGGTAGTTTAGTGTGCGCATGCGTAGTTGTGCTGGACATGTGGTAGGTCCTGGTGCTGTGAGAGGGGGGGGGGGAGGGGGGGGGCGCTGGTTGACACATTGTGTAGTGAATAGTCATAAGGGACACTGGCGTCCATAATCGCGTCACGCATGCCCTCTTGCGACGCACTGGGATCTCACGGATGCGTCACGCATGCCCTCTGGTGACGCACTGGACCCCCCCACAGATGCGTCACGCATGCCCTGTTGTGACACATTTGCCGCTTAAGAAGTCACGCATGCCATCTTATACCTGACTCTGGGACAAATGACGCATGACGTCTTATATAATAATCAAGTGCGTCTTGTGACGCGCTTGACTCAGGGACGCGTGACGCACGCCGTCTAGCGACGCACTTTACCCAAGGAAGGGCGTTAGAAAGCGCGGGAAGACGGAGCTCGATTATCATAAGACACTAGAGGAAGGTGGAGTCCTGGACCGGAAATGGTGGCGTGGGTGATAATTAGGGTGGGAGGGAGAGGGAGGGTGTTGCTGGTGTTATACTGGGAGAGTGTATAAGTTGTAGTGGGGGGGGGGTGTTACCCTGGGAGAGGTTGGGGAGGTTATCTTGAGATTATCTTCTTATCTTGAGATGATTTCGGGGCTTTTAGTGTCCCCGCGGCCCGGTCCTCGACCAAGCCTCCACCTCCAGGAAGCAGCCCGTGACAGCTGACTAACACCCAGGTACCTATTTTACTGCTAGGTAACAGGGGCATAGGATGAAAGAAACTCTGCCCATTGTTTCTCGCCGGCGCCTGGGATCGAACCCAACACCACAGGATCACAAATCCCGCGTGCTGTCCGCTCGGCCGACGGGCTCCCCGGGGAGGCTGCAGGTGATCTCCCTCATCTCCGGGGCTGTGGTGATGGATACTCGGATGTAATAATTGAATTAGAAATTGGTAGGCCTATGTGTCAGTTGGGTCTGTGTATCTTTATATATAAACATAGCATTATATCTCGTATAAGGCGCATCCAATACACAGGTTGGTGAATATACAAGTGTTGTGTATTTTATCATACATTTATTGAAAGTGATTTTTAAGATTACGTTAAAATCGTAAATTAAGATTACGTGATTTTTTAAAATTACGTAATTTTGTGTATGTAAATGCAGTTTATAGTAATACTCGGTTAATGTGGACCAAAATCGCGCGTCCTATCCGCCCGCGTAAACCGTATTTTTTGTGGGATTTCATATGTTGTTATAGATTCAGCTACTCGGAACAAGTTCCAAGTAGCACGGGCTATGGTGAGCCCGTAGATATCATATGCTAATTGGTTGTTTATAAGAGAGTGTTTGGGAGGTGGGTGTGGGAGCCTGGCGTAGTCCCCTGGCCACCGTGTCCTTGTGGCTGTAGTTTCACCGCTCGGTAATCTTGGGAACAGTGAAAACTCTCTTTGTTAGTTCAGCTACAGGGTGACTAGGTCTGTGTGTGTGTGTGTGTGTGTGTGTGTGTGTGTGTGTGTGTGTGTGTGTACTCGCCTAGTTGTGCTTGTGGGGGTTGAGCTTCGGCTCTTTGGTCCCGCCTCTCAAAGGCCGTATCAGCTGTCTAACTCTCAGGTACCTATTTACTGCTAGGTGAACAGGGTCATAAGGGTAAAAGAAACTGTCCATTAAATGCCCGTGTGTGGGGGGGGGTGGAGAAAGGCCAGATGCTGACATGGTGAGCTCCTGTCATGAAGCTGGTGTTGTTTGTCGTGTTTACATTGAGCTACTGGGAACAAAAGTTCCAGAGCCAGGGAGGCGGCGGGGTCCTCCACCTGGAGTTCCAGAGCTGGTGAATCCTGCGGATCCTTGCAATAATTTCCCCGGATACCTCTCCGGCATCTTATTGCCCCCTCCCTACCCCTCTTCACCCCCCCTTTCTCCTCACCCCCCCACACACCCCTCCTGTGAGTATTTTAATACCTCCTTATGTACCAACCGGTGTGTATATTAGTATATCATTAAGCATTACCATTCACCGTGAGGTAACAGTATTTGGCGGGGACACACAGATGAAGCTGTAACACAACTGACAATATTTGTTCTCACATTATGTACACAATATAGTCACATGTTTACATTTCCACAACACTGTCTTGGGTCTTCACCTTTCATCGCTAGCAGGCTTCTGCCGGTCACCTTGTCCTAATCCCTAACTTATCCTTATCTCCTACGAAGCACTTATCTCTCAGATTACTGGCCACCGTTAGTCACTCATAACGCCCAGATATGCCACTCACGCATTCACTATAGATCTGCTACAGTGAGGGGGTGTGGAGGCTTCCCATCCTGGACAGGTCCATCTGGTGATGTGGTCATAGCTCCCTTGATCACCACCGTCCAGTACACGTCCAGACTGGCCGCCTCCGCTCGCTTAAGCCAAGATCTCACTCAAAAGTCCACATGTATCATGCTCTCTGGCCCTCCACAGACAATATTGTGCGTTTCCGGTCATCGCCGGTGTCAGAGATTTCCGTCTGGCTTCATGTGATGTGCGGAACTCTCAGAAGATGCCGACTATGTGCAGTCACAGATGCCTTGATCACCAGCTTTGATACACAGCCACACTCCCCCACTCATAAACTCTTCCGTCGCGTTGAGAGTAGTGTCACAACACCTGTTAGCGATGACACACCTGTGGCACTGTCGACAGTGTCACCAGCACCTGTTAATACAACAGTAGTCCAGAGTTGAAGCCATACCAAGAAGGCAGTCTTTTCTTTATCAATAAGGTCTATTATAACCAGTTTCTATAATACAACCGTCGCCCAACCGGTTCGCACTTTGCCACATAAAAGAGCTTTACCCTTCTAACTCGTCTGTGGTGATGCCCCGAGTCATGAATTGGTTGACTGCTCAGTGATGTTTGGGTTCCTGTTCTCTGATTTGACAACTCGCCCTTGCAAGGGTTGCTAATCTATAACACGCCATAGCGGCAGGAAGAGTAGGGGGCTGGAGGACAAGCAGGGTGAGCATGAGCTGGAAGGTAGACAGGCAGGCAGTGGGACTGGTAGGCAGGACGGCAGGCAGGTAAAGGGCGTTATAGGGTGGCTCTCCATTTGTCACTGTGGGGGCGCGCCCTTGTCCACTCCGGAGCCGCCACCACCACCGCCCACGGCTCGCCTCCACTGTCGGTCTCCTGGCATTACTGACAGTCTAACGTGACGTGTGTAGTTCTGGGCATACCTGTGACACACAAGTGTAGGCCTAAACATACCTGGGAGGTAATTATGCCATTGTTCATGTAATATTTGTAATACAAGTAGTAATATCAATCACAAACATCTTAAATGAATACAATTATTTTTGCTGAAGTCCCGTGACATTTTGTAGGTCAGTATTGCGATATAATGTACAAGAAGTTCGTAGGAGTCCCTATGGCACCGTGCATGCTGTATTTGTTTCAGCTTGCAGACCTTCGATCCCGGCCATGTTTGGCACACACCTAACACTAATTAACTGGAAAAATTTGTTGAGGCTACTTGCAAACGTCAGACCTCCAGCCGCGGAAGAGAGAGAGAGAGCAGCGTAAAGGTTTCTGGCGGGCGATGTGTCACTGTTTTTTACCCATCGTGGTGGGACCACAACAGCCCCTGTCAGTATCCCAATGTCACTTGTGTTAAATGAAGCTTTTGTGTACATGTCACCCATTTTCTTTGTCTGGAGACGCCGGTAGATACGGTAAGCCTCATATCTGTGTTATCAGGTGTCCAGCTTAGTGGTAAACTGTCCCCTTGAGCCTTTTTTTGATCGTTTTTTTCATGGACAATAAAATATAGTATTTATTTTTGCTCGTCTAAACTGAAATATGCAAGGTAGAGGAGCATTTATATTTTGGTTTAGAGGGAGAAAGACGGAGAGTATTTTGGTAATCTTTGCGTGGCTGAAACTTGAACCAAATTGTTCTCCAAATTCTATGGTCGCGAGGCGAGAGTTCAGAGCCTTCAGTGACTTTTCTAAGAGGTTGTGACGATCCTGTGATCTTTTTATTGATAACCTGAGAATTGCGGCGATTAACTAGATATCTTCAATGTATTCCAGGTGTAAATATCCTTTGTTTCTTCTGAATTATATATTTGTACATGAATGTTGGAGTGAACGATATGGAAGAAAATGCAGAATAGAACCAGTGAAGAGCAGAGGTGCCATAGGCACAATCAGAGAACACTATAAGTATCAGAGGTCCGCGGTTGTTCAACATCCTCCCAGCGAGTATAAGAAATATTACCGGAACAACCGTGGACATCTTCAAGAGAAAACCTGGATAGTTTTCTTGAAGTGCCGGACCAATCCGACTGTGGTGGATATATGGGCCTGCGGGCTGCTCCAAGCAACAGTCTGTTGGACCAAGCTTGGAGTAGAACTACTCCCAGAAATCTATCCAGGTACAATTCAGGTACATGTGCCTGGAATCCTAAAAACAGAAATCTAAAAACAGAGACAGAAATCCTAAAAGGATTTCTAATGCTGTTTACCATGCAAATAAACATCTTGAAAGTGGAAAATCCGGACAGCTTCTTTATGAATGATATCCAAAGCCCTGACAATATAACTAATATGAACACGAACACTGCAAAGTTTGAAAGATAAGTTGACAATATGCACTCAGCCCCAAGTCCTGACTCGTGAAATTCAATATTTATAAAGAAATGTAAAGTGCCAATAGCACAGGCACTCAGTATAGTGTGGAGTAAAAGTTTGGACAACGGGAAGATACCAGAAGCACTTAAATCAGGAAGTATAGCTCCACTACACAAGGGAGGGAGCAAAGCATTGGCTAAGAATTATAGACCAGTCACACTTACGTCCCACATAATACACGTTTTAGAGAGAATGATCTGGAGTCAGATCTCAAGTTTTATGGAGAACAATGACCTCCACAGCCCAAGTCAACATGAATTTAGACCAGGAAGCTCATGCCTTTCGCATTTGCTCAACCACTATGACAACTGCAAAGGGGGAAGGGAAGGGAACTATCAGGAGAAAGCGACGAGCCATGACTATGCAGCTCTTGGAATGGATAAGGATTTGGGATAGTATACACTGACTTTGCGAAAGCATTTGGTAATGTGACCATGGATTGATAGCCCATAAAATGACATTAATGTGAATAACAGGCATAGTAGGACGATGTATATTCAACTTCCTGTCAGACAGAATGCGTAGAACAACAGTCAGTCAGGTCCAAGTACAGTGAAAAGCACTGTACCTCAGAGTACATTCATTGTACCACTGCTTTTCCTTGTACTCGTATCAGATATAGATAAAAATGCAAGTCACAGCTTCGTGTCATCTTTTGCAGATGACACAACAATCAACATTAAAATTATTTGTGTTGAAGACATTGAAAGACTACAAGCTGATATTAATAAGATTTTCGATTGGGCAGCGAAAAATAAAATGATGTTTAACAGTGAAAATTTCCAGGTACGTGGGCACGGTAATATTGAGGACCTCAACCAAAACACAGGATACAAGACAATGAAATCTGTCCATAGTAGGAAAGTAATATGTAAAGGATCTGGGAGTAATGATGTCTGATGACTTAACACTTAGAGAACATAACCAGGCAAATAAAGTGTCAGAAAAAATGATAGGATGGATTATGAAAACCTTCAAATCCAGGGATCCCATCACAATGCTCATACTATTCAAATCACTTGTGTTGTCCCGTCTTGAGTACTGCTCGATACTCACTTCCCCCTTCAGAGCAGGAGAGATTGCTGAAACTGGGGGATACAGAGAACATATACGTCACGCATAGACACGATAAAACACCTAAATTATTGGGACCGTCTCAAAGCTCTCAAACTCTGGAAAGAAGACGAGAGGGTTATCGCAGAATATTTACTTGAAAGATCCCAAATTTGCACAGTAAAATAACATATTGAGGGGGCCCTGTGGTAGCCCCTGAAGGGCCCTGTGGTAGCCCCTGAAGGGCCCTGTGGTAGCCCCCTGAAGGGCCCTGTGGTAGCCCCCTGAAGGGCCCCTGAAGTGCCCTGTTGTAGCCCCTAAAGGGCCCTGTGGGAAAATATGCTAGAGTGCCAGGGGTACCCATGATGGGTCGTGGCGTGTGTGTGTTAACAGCGTCACGTGACTCCGTCCCTCGCTACACGCGACACTTTCCCTTCTCTCTGGAATTAGTTTTTTGGTTTGCATTCGAATATTCTTCAGTAGCTTCGTGCTTGTGATGTTTACCGAAGCGTGGCGGTGATCCAGGTAAGATCCAGGTGCGAATTGTACCAGGAATACGGAAGCGTTTTCCCTTGAATTTCGAGTCTGGAAGATGTGTGGTGTATCTGGTGAGGGGGAGGCTAATATATTGTGGTGAGAAGGTGCTGCTGTGGTGACTGTGGGAGGACTGTTGTCGTCCAGAGTGGTGACTGAGGGAGGACTGGACGACAGAGTGGTGACTGAGGGAGGAGAGGCCAGTCATACTCTTCACTTGGTACGGGCTTCACCACGTGGCGGTCGTCAGAAACCTCCTTCTGACGGAGCATTCACCTGGACTCCGCAGCCTCCTGGCGTCAGCACCACCCTAGAGCCATGGTGTGCCTGGCGAACACAGGGGCTGGCACAGCCTGCGGAGGATGGCTGCCTGGTGAGTGTCGTGAGTCAGTGGCGCCACTTGGCTTTCCTTACACGTCAAACCCGCCCACCCTCTCATCTCCGCCCACCCTCTACGCCCAATTTCTCCTCCGTCTTCCTGAAGAAGGACGGAGGAGAAATTGGGCATTTTGACGTATACTTTACCTAAGGTAGAAAAACCTGTCTACAAGAAAATGACAGCGGCTCGCGAAGTTAACATACTGTCCTGTTTTCTGTTCATGGGTTCTCTGGTAGGTTAGGATGAGGCACGTTAGTACGACATTTTCTTGACGTTGGGGACGCTCGGGAACACTACTGGATAATAGTAGAACTTCGGTTTCAACCCTTTTAACCCTGTCGTAGCTCAGTGTCTGGGATGCTTCCGGACGCAGGTTCGAATCCTCGTCACGGCCCTTGTGGATTTGTTCACTACTGGACAAGGTGGCTTTGGAAGGGATGTGAGGATGTAGGTGACACTTGCCTGAACTTACTGTTTCCAACTGTTTCCTAAGGTAATTCTGGACTAGGATGCATCGTGCATCTACATATCAACTTACGAAACCTGTATATCTTTTCACGATCATGCTGGCTTGGTTTGCATTTATTAAATCAATTAGGAGTTGGGAAGCGCTACGAGATTGTGTTCAACAATAACAACATTGCGGTGGAGAACCACCTCGTAGCGGTTCCCAGCTCTTAAACTGTAAGTGAATACAACGCCGGTATGATTGAGAACAGATGTGCAGGCCTCGTAAGTGAAGACTTAAGCGCTTGATGACTCCTGACCGGACTTAGATCCCAAGAGACTCCTCCTCCTGTGGACTGAGGAAGATGTCCAGATGGACTCAACCTCAGATTGATGAAGATTAAGCCACCCAAAAGGTGGCACGGGCATGAATAACCCGTAAGTGGTGGCCCTTTGGAGCCATTACCAGCATCAATAGCTGCTACTGGAGATGTGTGGAGGTGCGACTGCACCCCGTGGTGAACCTCAGAGGTGGCGGGAATAATTATATTGTCAGCGTCGAATTCACACGCCATGAATCCCGTTTTTTGTGGACGTGTCTGGAATTGAGGAGAGTGGCGGTTAGTTGAGGCAAGAGTGATGGATCGAGGCGCTCTACCCACTGTGCTCACTTCACAATGAAACGGATTAGTTGCTTGTGGCACTACTCCTGACACGGGTTATATCCACACACATTCTTGTCTTATCTGCCCTTGATACAAACTAACTCCTCCAGAAATTTAACCTTATTTATGAACTCTGGTACTTTAACACTTCCTTGATACGTTATTACTGGCTATTTGAAGCTATTTACTAATTCCTTCCACATGTTTAATAACACTAAATCCTATGTATTAGTTTCCCGTGTTGACTATGTATTTTATACATTAAAATGCATAGCTTTATTTAAAATACGTACTGTGTATTTTTATGATAAAAAACCCTGCTCCGTAGCACCTATCACGGTGTTTCTTTTTTAATAGTCGAGTTTATCTGACTAATATTTCAAGAGGTCTATGATTATTACGTCCAAATAACCTACTGATTTCTGTCTTGATATACTTGCCTTCCATGCTATTTAGGTTATGGGATCGCTGGGTTGTTTCAAGCGAAGGTGGAACATATATATACGAGTGAATTGTTTGGGTGTAAATAGGAGCTGCCTCGTTTGGTACAAAAGAACCTGCCTTACATGGTCCAAAAGAACCTGCCTTACATGGTCCAGTAGGAGTTACCATGGGCCAACAGGAGCGCTGCCTTACATCGGCCAATAGACCGCTTGCAGTTTTCTCTGTGCTCAGGTTGTCCAGGTCCTCAGTTACTACTGAAGGGAACTTGAAGAAGAATGCTCAATCGTCTTACCCTGCCCAGTGCTCGAACCAAGACCGTCTCGCTTGGCAGGCCCGTGATTTCACCACTACACCACAGGATGTGGAATTCCTGTTTTATAAACAATGTTAACTGTCAAGTTTTTGAAGGTGTTTTATAAAAATATGTACCGGTGATAAGCCCCACACACACGCACACGCACACGCACACGCACACACACACACACACAGATATTAGAAAGAACTTTTTTAGTGTCAGTGGTTGACAAGTGGAATGCATTAGGAAGTGATGTGGTGGAGGCTGACTCCATACACAGTTTCAAGTGTAGATATGATAGAGCCCAATAGGCTCAGGAACCTGTACACCAGTTGATTGACAGTTGAGAGGCGGGACTAAAGAGCCAGAGCTCAACCCCCGCTAACACAACTAGATGAATACACACACCCCGTGTCAGCAAGGCGGCCAGTCCGGCTGCTATCATAACCCCACACTATATAGATCCGCAATAAACATTACCTTCACCTGTACGTATCCAAATGATTGCACTTGAAATGTACATATTTCAGCACATATTGAGTGCGTGAAGGATGGAAGTACATGTGTCGAGGCGGTGCCAGTGGTGTAGAGGGTCGTCCCGGAGGGAGTAACGGCTGCCACCCGGGTCCGTGCAGTCATAACTCAAGACTCTGCGGGTGGAACATTACCCTCGTCATTGTGGCTGTGTGAGGCTCATCTATATTGTATCGATCCCTTGCTTGTATACTGCCTTCGCGCCGTCCCGACGTCGCCTTCCCGACGTCCTGACGCCGCCTTCCCGACGTCCCGACGCCGCTTTCCCGACGTCCTGACGCCGCCTTCCCGACGTCCCGACGCCGCCTTCCCGACGTCCCGACGCCGCCTTCCCGACGTCCTGACGCCGCCTTCCCGACGTCCTGACGCCGCCTTCCCGACGTCCCGACGCCGCCTTCCCGACGTCCCGACGTCGCCTTCCCGACGTCCCGACGCCGCCTTCCCGACGTCCTGACGCCGCCTTCCCGACGTCCCGACGCCGCCTTCCCGACGTCCTGACGCCGCCTTCCCGACGTCCTGACGCCGCCTTCCCGACGTCCTGACGCCGCCTTCCCGACGTCCTGACGCCGCCTTCCCGACGTCCTGACGCCGCCTTCCCGACGTCTTGACGGCGCCTTTCCGACGTCTTGACGTCGCCTTTCCGACGTCTTGACGGCGCCTTTCCGACGTCTTGACGCCGCCTTTCCGACGTCTTGACGCCGCCTTTCCGACGTCTTGACGCCGCCTTCCCGACGTCTTGACGCCGCCTTCCCGACGTCTTGACGCCGCCTTTCCGACGTCTTGACGCCGCCTTCCGGACGTCCTGACGCCGCCTTCCCGAGGTCTCATCCTCACTTTATTGCTGTTCTCCTCGCCCTTGTCACTTGTCCGTGCCCCCTCCCCCCGGTCATGCCATTGATGGGGGGGGGGGATTGTTTTATGGTTCACAAGGTGAGGACTCCAGGCCGGTGCTGCATATGCCAGTGTTGGTCTCACATAGGCTATAAATTGTTATGAAAGCGTCCTGCTTTAGGTTTCTAAATGTGGTTCTTAACGTTAGCCAGCGTCACATATTCTGCCGATGTTACCCTGTTTATGTCTGGTATCTCCTTGTTCTTTTCTCCTTTTCCCATCATCATTATCTTGCACTTGTTGAGATTGAATTCTAGCAACCATTTGCGTGCCCAGTCCTTGAGTTGTTCACAATCGTTTTGTTTGCGTCGTGTGCAAACGGTGATACGTGCGACTCTCTCTCCCTCGGCTAGGTCGTTCACAGTCATTAGGAGCCGTAATGGCCCCAGGACGTAGCCTTGGTCACTAGTTGCATCCTTCCGGCTCCACTGTGGCTTTGTTTTACGTCCTTCAGGTACTCCTTTACCCAGTTATCCGCACATCTCCTGAGGCAGGCGAGTACCAGGGGCTCACCATATCCCGTGCTGCTTCCAACGTTTTGTTCCGAGTGACTGAATCCTAAATTTACATCAACAACAACAAACCCAGTTGTCCCAGCTTGCTGCTCCGTCACGTTCATTAGCCTTACATGGGGAACAGTATCAATGTGTGTGTGTGGGGGGGGGGGGGTGATGAGCTCAAGCGTGCGCGTGTGCGCGCATGTGCGTGTGTGAGGAGAGAGAGATGTCGTAAGACCTTGAGAGTTTTCAGCTGTGGTGGACGCCGGCCAGTCTGGCGCTGCTGGCCGGCTGCCCTGCACGCACGCACGCACGCGCGCGCGCACACACACACACACACACACACACACACACACACACACACACACACACACACACACACACACACACACACACACACACACACACACACCACGAGCGTAGCTCTCATCCTGTAACTACACTTATGTAATTACACACACACACAATTTTAGAGAAGGGGAAAAACAGAGAGGAAATAATAATTGCATACAAGATCCTGAGGGAGAATAAAGTGGATAGAGAGACCTTTGTAATTTAAAAAGAACTTGGGCAAGAGGACAATAGTGGAAGCTGAACACACTTTTGAGTCCAAGGGATGGCGCAGCGGTAACACACTCGCCCCACGCCTCGCCAGCGATTTGTCTACGTTTGTCTACGTTCTACGTTCATGGGAGCCGGTCCGTCGAGCGGACAGCACGCTGGACTTGTGATCCTGTGGTCCTGGGTTCGATCCCAGACGCCGGCGAGAAACAATGGGCAGAGTTTCTTTCACCCTATGCCCCTGTTACCTAGCAGTAAAATAGGTACCTGGGTGTTAGTCAGCTGTCACAGGCTGCTTCCTGGGGGTGGAGGCCTGGTCGAGGACCGGGCCGCGGGGACACTAAAAAGTCCCGAAATCATCTCAAGATAACCTCCCCGTCAAGACTAAATCCTTGAGCTTATAATTGTGTGGTTTATATTGAAATTATGAATGTGTTAATATATTTTTTAAAAACATTGATCATCAAAGATAGCGTAAGTGTTGTAATTATATTGTTTACATTGTCAAGTTGACTGACTATTGAATTAAGCACATTTGTGCATTTGATTAATCTTGTCATGCAACAACGATCCTGAATACCTGATCCATGCACGCGGAAAAACCACTTTGAAAGACATAAAAAGAGATTAACGTGTTTTCGGCCATGTGGCTTTTGTCAATAATTTAATAAAGAGTTAGACCACAGTCCCCACATAGTCACTGTTAGGTAATTACTGTTAGGTAAGCACCGAGCGGGCCACAGTCTTGACCTAACCTTGATGTTGAAAGTTTGAGGTGATTAGACTGGGGGTGAAGGTGAGGGTCAAAGGTCAGGTAACAGTCGGCGAGGTGTTGAGCGGTCATCTGCTGACCTTCAACTGTACACACCACTGCTTTTGGTGCGGTGTTCACCGTAACCACTCGAGGGTTATAAAGGTCTGTCAGTCACTAGATGGTGGTTAAGGCTTCTCAACCTCTGGAGGGTTATTAAGGCCTATCAACCTCTGGAGGGTTATAAAGGTCTGTCAGTCACTAGATGGTGGTTAAGGCTTCTCAACCTCTGGAGGGTTATTAAGGCCTATCAACCTCTGGAGAGTTATTAAGGTCTATCAACCTCTGGAGAGTTATTAAGGCCTATCAACCTCTGGAGAGTTATTAAGGCCTATCAACCTCTGGAGAGTTATTAAGGCCTATCAACCTCTGGAGAGTTATTAAGGCCTATCAACCTCTGGAGAGTTATTAAGGCCTATCAACCTCTGGAGAGTTATTAAGGCCTATCAACCTCTGGAGAGTTATTAAGGCCTATCAACCTGTGGAGGGTTATTAAGGCCTATCAACCTGTGGAGAGTTATTAAGGCCTATCAACCTCTGGAGAGTTATTAAGGCCTATCAACCTCTGGAGAGTTATTAAGGCCTATCAACCTCTGGAGAGTTATTAAGGCCTATCAACCTGTGGAGGGTTATTAAGGCCTATCAACCTGTGGAGAGTTATTAAGGCCTATCAACCTCTGGAGAGTTATTAAGGCCTATCAACCTCTGGAGAGTTATTAAGGCCTATCAACCTCTGGAGAGTTATTAAGGCCTATCAACCTGTGGAGGGTTATTAAGGCCTATCAACCTGTGGAGGGTTATTAAGGCCTATCAACCTGTGGAGGGTTACTAGGGTTGCCACCGTAGCTGACTGATCAACCAGCAAATACACTATGGTCCTGAGCATAGTTCAAGACTATACTAAACTGAGGCTTCGAGCGCTTGTGTGTGCTCTTGTAGCTCGTCCTCGCATACAAAGATCCAAGCTCGTTAATCCAGCCGCCATACCCCCCTGAATGAAAAGCGGTTTACACACGACTCACAACTGATGACGTCCGAACACTTCCGGAACAAGTGCTTCACTCACGTCCTCTGTTCGAACCACAATTCTATAAATGCTTCACAGACGCACTTCAAATACAAATAATAGCCAACAGAACTTAAACACTTAACCTAACCTACGCCTAATGATAAATAAAAAATTTTATGGATAATAATCCCAACATAATCCCAGAGATGGAGTTAGAATGCTTGTTGGGGAGATGGACTGCTTGTATGGAGGAGGGTTGGAGTACTTGCCGAGGACTGGAGTGCTTGTCGGGGATTAGAGTGGTTGCCGAGGAAACACAAGTGGACAAGGGCGGAGGATGACCTCCAGCGCTGTGTTTTTTTACCGACTGTCTTGCCACGCCCACTTCCTCCTCCACCACCACCCGTCTAGCTCTCTCAAAGCCCGCCCACCCCGCCCCGCCCCACATAGTTATTGCTTTACAAGGTAAATCTTTGGCTGAGGTGAAGCATCATCAAGTGGTGGTGATGTTTGCTGTGGTGGGTATGTGGGTGGGCCTGCGGGCCGCTCCAAGCAACAGCTTGGTGGACCAAACTCTCACAAGTCAAGCCTGGCCTCGGGCCGGGCTTGGGGAGTAGAAGAACTCCCAGAACCCCATCAAGCAGGTATGTGGGTCGTTACGTGTGCTTGACAAGGACGACTCCTGGCGAAGGCTGGCGTGTAGTTCACTATGTGGATGCATGTCTTCAAAGGATACCTGTTCAACCAGGTTGTGACCACCAACCAGAATGCTTAGTCGGAGACCGGGCCGCGGAGAATCAGCAAAAAGAGGCAAAAGATCCAGGTACGAAGGCTGTGTACACACGGCTGTACTTGTGTACATATTTTGATGTGCTGTTCGCGGCTCCTTGTGTTTTTGGTGTGGGTTTTATCTTGGAATTTTGTACTATAGGGTTTGGTTGTCCTGGAGTAGACCTTAGCTCTTGGGCCACCAGCTGTGGCAGCTGTGTGACTCGTTCTGGAGTAATCTTTGTATTTTGAATTTGGTCTTCTAACATTTGGGGCCGTGTTGAAGAGCCTGGTAGCCGCTGTTGTCTGGTGTTCAGTGTGTTGAGGATTGTTTGGTAATACGGAGGGCAGTGTTTTGATGCTCTCCTTATTGCCTTGTTTTGCACTGCGGTGATTATGCATTTAGTTATCTTTAGGGTATGTTGTGGTACCGGAAAGTGTTCCGGATACGGCCGGACTAGACTCTTAAAAGCGTGGTTGTATGAACGAACGTGGTTCGTTCATAGACTACGGAATCTCCTCAGTTTTCCTAAGACTGTTTTTGCTTTGTTTATTGTGTTCCATTACATGAATTGTGATTCCATTTGTGTTAATCTGGAACCCCAGTTACACGCCTTCCTCAGTGTGATAGGATGCTTGCTCAGGGCTATTTTTTTGCAATGGATATTATTTGTAACGTTTAGCTTGTTGATGCTTATGTTTCCATTGCTTTTCAAACTCGTTTATAAATCCAGTTGCCGTCCTGGGTTTGTTGGCCTGGCTTTTGAGTGTCCGGTTGGCAGGGTATTCATCGCTCACTACCTTCCCCCTCCCTCCTATCCCCCATCCATTCTCTCTCTCTCTCTGCCCTCTACCCTCTCTCCTTCCCCCCTCCTCCTCCCCCCCCCTCTGCCCCCTCTCCTCCTCCCCCCCCCACGTTTCTACACGCTCCACCAACTCCCATATTTTTGTGTGTACCTGTGGGCCCGGCTGGAATTCGAGCCTCCGGGGGCCGGTACACCGGAGGGCCGGTACACCGGAGGGCCGGTGTATCCGACAGCAGGAGGCGGAGGGCGTGTTGAGGCCTCGGGCTCGCTGCAGGAGGTGTAGACGGTCCTGCGGGGAAATAGAGAATTTCACCTGGTATTGCAAGCTGCAACATGCCGCCGGGGAGGTCCATTGTGACGGGTCACGGGGGAATGTACATTGCATGAGGCCGCAGGAGATATGCAATACGGTCATCCGTGTATTTAGCATGACGTGTTGCACAAATGTTGCAGCACACGATGGCTGGACGATGTTGTGAGATCGTGAGGGTAACAATAGAATGTATGTACAGTTATCTGAGATATCCAGAGCAGCGATGATGTTTGGGGTGAAGGATAACCGAGGGCTAACGTGTTTGTCAGTGTGGTGGAGGTGGCTGACGTAGGGGGGTTGTGGTGGCTGGTAACCTCAGTATACCAGTGGCGTCACATGCACGCACGCACGCGCGCGCGCGCACGCGGGGCCTCGCAGCTGATGCACCTGTTCACCCAGCAGTAAATAGGTACCTGGGAGTTTGACAGCTGCTACGGGCTGCTTCCTGGGGGTGTGTGGGTGTGTGTTAGAGAGAAGTATATGTAGTAGATATAATAGAGGAAAATAGATAAATACACACACGCACACATAAACATATTATTATTTTTATGTTCGCTATGTTGTGTTAGGATAGATTAGGATGGGTTGGATCAGGCTGGGCTAGGTTAGGTTAGGTCTGTTTAAACATCAACGATGGTAGCACGACAGCTCTGAGTCCTTGTTGACCTCTACCCAGATGTAAACAAAGCTGGCACCTGGTGGCACGTTGCGGCACCTGGTGGCATCTTCAACACTGAACATGTTCAGTACCTGTCACTGAGTGCCTCCAGGTGCCTCCTGGTGCCACCAGGTGCCAGCTTTGTTTACATTTATTGCTTTATTTTGTGTGTGTGTGTGTGTGTGTGTGTGTGTGTGTGTGTGTGTGTGTGTGTGTGTGTGTGTGTGTGTGTGTGTGTGTTAGAGGAAGTGTTGTATACTGTGTTTGTTCTTATATAGGGCTTGGGATATTGTTGGGTGAGTTGGTAGTTGGTGTATATTAGGGGAGGGTGTCTGTGGTTAGGTGTGGTGAGAGGCCACTCCTACGGAGGAGGAGGAGGCACCTACGTGTTTATGGTGGCAGGTTAGTGTCTGGTGTAGGTTAGGTTCACTGCCCCTGCCAGCATCCCCCAGCTCTTGTTCCTTACTCCCCTGCTAGTATGCCGCTGCTCTCTCTTTCTCCCTCCCCCCCCCCCTGCCAGCATCCCCCTGCTTCTCTTCTCTCCCTCAATAATCCATGATGTGTCACCAGGAGGGAGGAGTCACCCACCGTGACGGACTCCACACCTCTCTCTCTCTCTCTCTGTTTCGCTCTCTCTCTCTCTCTCTCTCTCTCTCTCTCTCTCTCTCTCTCTCTCTCTCTCTCTCTCTCTCTCTCTCTCTCTCTCTCTGTCTCTCCCTCTCCCCCCTAATGCCTCGGAATTAGAATTTATGTAATGGAATAAAGTGCTAAAAATGGGACCTGATTGTAAAAGTTAAGAGCACCGTAATGTTGACGTATTCTCTGCTTGAGTCTCGGTAGGTTAGGAAGGTTGGTGGGTTTCCTCGAGCCTGGTCCCAGGCCGGACTCCTACAGTAGAACAACTCCCGAAACCCACTCCAGGTATGTTCCAGGTAAAACAGTTACATTTTTACGGAGTGCAAATCGGCAGAAATGGTGTGGAGCGGACCCAGACCTCGCTCCAGTTTTGAGTGTGTTGTGTAGTGATGACTTCCGCTGTCGGGGACAGGAAGCCTGCTCTTAGACTGTTCCAAGTAACCTCTAGGTCGGCTGCTGCCCTTCCCCAGGATGCAACCCACAACAGTTGCCTAACTCCCAGATACCTATTTTACTGGTTGGTGAAGAGAGGCAGCAGGTGAAAGGAAAGGTGCCAAACTATTTGTGTTCTTGATTGTGAGTCGGTGACGTAGAGCGGTGTTGTAAGGCGCGGCTGGTGATGGTGTGGTGTAGCTTCTATAACGTTGGTTGGTGTATGGTGTCGTAGAGGGTCACTATACCACCGTCATATATGGTGTCTGGTCCGTGTTAGACTCACCGACCACGCTTACCTGAGCGTGGGGTGTGGGGGGCCACACATCATGGTGCACCTGGCTAAGCTGCTTGCTGCTCCGTATGCTGCCTTTATTGTGCTGCCTTCCCCTCCCTCACTCTATGTCTGTGTTGTGCCACACCTCTACACTTCCACTACCCATCAACCACCAGGTGTGTGACACAATCAGTGGGACCGGACATAAGCTTTCAGTGACTGATGAAGGAGACTGCAAAAGTACTTTGTCACCTATTATCTAAAATTTCTAATAATTTCTAATAAAATTTGTAATACTTGAGACAAGAAATCTCCGAGAAGTCTGGAAAAAGCGCAATTGAAGTCCCACTATTCAAAAAAGGGGATAGAAAAGAGGCACTCAATTTCAGAGTGATATCATCTTCTTGAGGTTATCTTGAGATGATAACCCTTAGCTTCGGGGCTTAGCGTCCTTGCGGCCCGGTCCTCGACCAGGCCTCCTTTTTGTTATACACCCCTTAGGAAGCAGCCCGTAGCAGCTGTCTAACTCCCAGGTACCTATTTACTGCTAGGTAACAGGAGCATCAGGGTGAAATAAATATTTTGCCCATTTGTCTCCGCCTCCACCGGGGATCGAACCCGGAACCTCAGGACTACGAATCCGAAGCGCTGTCCACTCAGCTGTCAGGCGCCTTGACATTGGCGCCACTGACAAGTTTTCCATGTAAAGGGCTGGAGAAAGTAATGAGAATGATGGAGCAGCCGGAGAGGACTACCTGGTTGATGGGGTTCTGGGAGTTGTTCTACTCCCCAAGCCCGGCCCGAGGCCAGGCTTGACTTGTGAGAGTTTGGTCCACCAGGCTGTTGCTTGGAGCAGCCCGCAGACCCACATACCCTCGGCTAACTAGTTGACAAAAGATCAGCATGTCTTTGGAAAGGGAAAGTTGAGCCTTGCAAACTTCATTGACATTTATGACAGAATTACTGAAATAAGACGGGAAAAAGAATGCTGGGTAGACTATATTTTCCTAGTTTGTCAAGAGCATGTTCTTCTTCATAACAGAGTGGTGTAGAAGACAGAGACGCAGGCTGGGATAACTAGAACACTGGACTGGGTAAGGGAGTACCTGAGTACAAGAAGCAAGCAGTCTCACCCACAGAGGCAGTGTTAAGGTGGAGGAATGTAGCAAGTAGGGGTCCCACAAGACTGGGTCCTGGGACCACTGCTGTTCCGAAATTATGCGAATGAGCTACCCAAGGAAGTTGAGCTCGTACATGTCAGTGGTTGCAGATGTTGCAAAGCTGATGAGAAATGTAAAAACAGTTGAGGCCTGCAGGAAGTTACAGGAAGATCTTGGCAAAGTCGAAAGGTGGTAAAAAAAATGGTTGCTGGAATTCAATCTCCACCTGTGTAAGGTAATGAAGAAAGGGAAAGAGAGGAGACCGAGTCATCTTTACTGTAAGGGGAAGGCCGCTGAAAGAAGAAGTTGTGGGAGCCACCTCCATTCCACAACTATATCTCTTGATTTGACTAAGAATTTAAACGGGAGAATAGTTCAGATATATAACGCAACAGGTACAAGAGGACTAGTTAGTGGGCCATTAAGAGCTAGACCTTAGTCCGCCCGTTGCCTGGTAGATAGTACCACCACCACCAGCCACCACCAGCCAACACTACCCACCACAACCACCACAACAACCACCACCACCAGCTAACATTTCTGCCACCACCACCACTACAACCTACACAATCTCCTTACAGCATCTGGTACTTACAGTATTTCTATACTGTGCCCCATTACATTAGCCTGTAATAATGGGGGTGTAGAGATGGGCCGGGGTTATAACATGGTGGTGGTGTGAGGGAGGTGCAGGACGGGCACAACTGGCCAATACGGAGACACCTTCTCAACAGTCACCGCTGCCACTCCTCACTCGTAAGGATCGATTGACTCCTAAATTATGTTCGGGGTCCCACCTGGCTGGGAGCCACAGTGACCTCTACGGTGCCTGGGTCTTGGTTCACACTCTTCCTCCCCTTCCCTTCCCATCTCTTTCCCCCCTTCCCTGACATCTCTTCCCCACGTCCCCATCATCTCCACCCCATCCCCCATCTGCTTCACATCATTTTCCTTCTCCTCATTCCCCCTACAACTTCTACTTCCCCCTCTCTTCCTTGCATCACCTACCTCTACCTCTTCCCTATATCTACCCTTCCATCCCTTCTCCTTACGTCCCCCCTACATCTCCCTCCATTCTTCCCCCCCCCTATATGCGGATCTTATCTGTAGTATCAGTGAAGATAAGGTTATTGTACATTAGATTAAACTTACTACCACCAGAGTGCCGCCGAACGGACAACCGATGCCAGATTTGTGACGGCACTCACCATTATTCGACACCTCATCTTACTGAGTTGATTGATTGATTCCAGATTGAAAGTTAAAAGTGAAGATTTTGGTGAAAACTCTTGATACTTCTGTACTATTGCACTTGTAAGTGGAGTGGCATCACTTTGAGAAGGATGGAAAGTTTGAGGAGAAAGCGCTAAGCCAACATGAGTATATAGTTCCTAGAAGGGATATGAGGACAGGGTAGAAGATGGGATAGGGAGGGAGGGATGGTGTGAAGGAACGATGCCCAACCACAAGACTAGTAGGCTGGATATAAAGAGGTAGTAGACCTCACTTCCCCCTTAGTTTACGGGTTATTCATGCCCGTGCCACCGCCTGGTTGGCGTAATATTAACCAATCAATCTTCCCCTTAGTGATAGGTGAGTACCGGACCGTCGGGGAGGGTAGGAATGTCCTGCAAGAAGCTGACTAGGCGGCTGTCACTCCACCGACCGGCCCCAGAGCCTGGGGCCATGATTCACGAAGCAGTTGCGCAAGCACTTACGAACCTGTCCATCTTTTCTCAATCTTTGGCGGCTTTGTTTACAATTATTAAACAGGTCAATGAGCTCCGAAGCACCAGGAGGCTGTTTATAACAATAACAACAGTTGATTGGCAAGTTTTCATGCTTGTAAACTGTTTAATAAATGTAACCAAAGCCGTCAAAGATTGAGGAAAGATGTACACGTTCGTAAGTACTTGTGTAACTGCTTCGTGAATCTGGCCCCTGGTCCTGAGAGAGGAGAGAGCTTGGGTACCCCTCTTGGTACTGTCCGGCGCGTCTGCTGCTCAGGGAACCCGGCCATTGTTAGGAGAGAAAAAAGTGTAGTGACTTTCACATAGAGGTCCAGGTGTGGGAGAGTGACCGTCGAGAGTTTAGGTTCCAGGGTGCTTGGAACCACTGGCTGGATTGGAGAGGTGGTGGGGGTTGGTGTGGTGGTAGATGGGTAGGTAGATAGCCAGGGTACTGGTGGGCGTAGATGGGTAGATTGCCAGGTGTTTGTGAAGGGGTAGAGGGGGGGATAGTAGTGGTGTTTACCTTTGTGTAATGTTAAAACATTTCACCGAGTCGCCAAACCATCCAACATACGAACAGTTTGACGACTTGCACAGTCTAAATCCTGTGAAAAATGTCAACTTTTGTCCCAACACAGATCAATTACCAGTCTTGTGGAAAACACAGCTGCAACTTTACTCTCGATGCTAACAATGGTCGTTAACACTGGCCCTGAGTACCACAGAGATAGCAGGCAAAATACTCTTCAACCACAGACTGGTGAAGCGCATGAAACAGACGTGTAACATAAGACAACAGGGATAAAGGAACCACAGAGCGGCCTGCACCATAGCCCTGATCTATGAACACATAACCAATTCCATGTTGAAAAAAGATCACTGCAATATAGTGCTCAGAGATGTGTCGGAAGCTTTCGACAAAGTCTGGTACACCGTTCAAAAATACAAGATACCTGAACTAGGACTTCCATAGAGATTTACTGGCAAACTATGCAGCTCCACGGACACCAAAAGAGCCAAGCTCTACATCGGTAGAAGTAGAGCTTGGCTGCTCAAGCAGTGCAAAAGAAAGCACTATAAGAAGAGCACCGTCCATCTTATGACAGCCCTGAACACACATCCACCGAACCCCAGACTTCAGCACCAAGCCACCAGGGTGTGGAACACGTTCCAAATTTTAGAAGACATTACTAATATTCGAAATAGAAAGATTACTCCAAGATGAGACGCCTCACTCCCACAGCTGGTGGCCCAAGATGAAACACCCCACTCCCACAGCTGGTGGCCCAAGATGAGACGCCCCACTCCCACAGCTGGTGGCCCAAGATGAGACGCCTCACTCCCACAGCTGGTGGCCCAAGATGAAACACCCCACTCCTACAGCTGGTGGCCCAAGATGAGACGCCCCACTCCCACAGCTGGTGGCCCAAGAGCTTTGATCTACTTGAATGCAATCAAGCCCCACAAAACATGATTTCAAGATGAAATACAACTAGAAAACCTACAAGAAATAACCCGATCTTGAAACATAACATTAGAACATGCACTCCAGCATCTGAGTGTGTATGGGGTGAATGCTACTTAATATATTCACGTGTAAACACCCACACATGTTGAAGTACATGAAGCAAGTTTCACAAATACTCGCAGCTTCCTGATATAAGAGAGTAAGCATAGCCATCACACAAATCGTGTCAGCAAGGCGGTCAGCCCACCTGCTATCATAACTCGCTTTCTAATTCACATTTCTAAGCTTTTCCTTCATCTGTACCTCACCACCACCTTTAATGCCCCACCACAAAACAGTGGTAATGGGGGGGGGCGTAAAGTAGGTTGTGGTTGTGGTTGTGGGGTGACGGGGGGGGGGTGCAAGAGAGAGAGAGGGAGGGAGGAGTAGTTATGGCGCGGTATAAGCATATTGGTGACTCACGGGTGAAAGATCTTACCGGAGATTAACTACCTGTCTTAGCCATCCCCCACCCCTCCCCCCCCCCCACCCAACACCACCATGGCCAGCCGGTGTGGCACGTCTGGGAAGCTGCTCTCATCAGAGTTAGGCCTCAAGTCCAGCTACTGGAACCGGTTACGTTATTTAGTGGCGTGTGTGTGTGTGTGTGTACTTAGCTAGTTGTGCTTGCGGGGATGAGCTCTGGCTCTTTGGTTCCGCCTCTCAACTGTCAGTCAACTAATATACAGGTTCCTGAGCCTACTGGGCTCTATCATATCTACACTTGAAGCTGAGTATGGAGTCAGGCTCCACCACATCACTGCCTAATGCATTCAATTTGTCTACTACGCTGACACTGAAAAAATTCTTTCTAACGTCTCTTTACTGTTAGTAAACTACTGTTTACTGTAAACTGTGTGTGTGTGTGTGTGTGTGTGTGTGTGTGTGTGTGTGTGTGTGTGTGTGTGTGTGTGTGCGTGTGCGTGTGTGTGTGTGTCTGTGTGTGTGTGTGTGAGAGCGAGCTAACGACAGATCTTGGACCCCTGGTTGTATGGTTAGTCAACATCACCGTATTTAACGCTTGTCAAATCGTGAAAGCTGGCTGGTATTTTATATACAAAATGTTTGGTGCCGTGATGCGTGGCATCAGAACACGCCAGGCTTTGTTTGACGTGTGGTTCATGACGGGCGAGGTCAGGAGGGATGACAGTTCGTCTCCCTATTGTGACACACATTGCACCCCGGGAGATGCCCTTCTTGTAAGTTCCCCTTAAGAATACACCATCAACACGGACCACTGACCTGCCAGTGTTGGAGTGTAAGCTGAGGATAAGGCTGAGGCCACGAGGTTGAACGAGTCGAGTTTGGAAATGGTCCAAACATATGCAGGTCTACAGCATCAGTAGATTATAAACAGACCTAACCTAACCTTCCCTAGCGTTGCCAAGCCTAACTTGAATGGTGGTGGGTGTGAGGATGTATATGGATAGTAGGTAGAGTGGTGAGCCTTGAGGGCCACACCTGAGTCTGGCATTGATCTCTGGTCTCCTTCTCCTCGCTATGGCCCCCTACCTGCACCCCTCGCCACACCCCTCGCCACACCCGTCGCCACACCCCACGCCACACCCCACGCCACACCCCACGCCACACCCCTCACATGTCCCTCTATACACAACGGGGTCTAGGCGCAATCTAAGAGCTAATAACTTGATTCTCCAGGCACAAATAGTAAATACACACACAGGAATCTATACACCGGTTGATTGACAGTTGAGAGACTGGACCAAAAGCCGATGCTCAACCCTCGCAAGCACAACTAGTTGAATACAACTATAGGTGGGTGAGTACAACCCAGCTCTACCTCTCACAAACTAGTGCTGCCACACAACCACCCACCACAGCGCTGTATTCATCTCTCAGTGAGAGAGCCTTACATCAGTAAAGGCGAGTA